>NC_085087.1:1935520-2008020 GCF_963422355.1 Corticium candelabrum | reverse complement strand
ACAGACCTACTTTACACTACAGTATCTTGCCCGTACGAAGGACAGGCCATGGATTCTAGTGTACCAATAAACAAGTCAAAAGCAATCACATGCATGCATTATGCAATCTAATTGTAAACCATGTTTGCATGTACAAGTAGACAATGCTAACTATACAAGCACCATCTAGACACGTGCACATGCAACAAAACACAAATAAATGCATGCATACATCTACAAAAACTAGAAAAATACTGCCATACAAACCTAATCGAAACAGAAATCTAAGACAATAATACTGATCTAATATGTCTTCTAATTCAGCTCAATTGTCTGCCAAATGTAAGATCTCTGATATAATAGTATCACTTCTAAAGTTTGAATATAACCTAGGGTAAGACACTTGCATCGACGAAATGACAAAAACATTGCAATAGTTATTGTCAACTTGGATGTGTCCAAAGTCATGCAGCCACAACAATCAAAGTTCTATCATGTTTTCACATCTGAAAGTAAAGCACCTTCATAGCTTTATCGGTCAGCTATGTACAATGACACAGTTTCTTTATTAGTGAAAATAGACAAAATGCTTAAGAAAGATTAGTCCCTTTTTCTCGTCAACTAACAAAAGTATGCCAACTTCAACAATTGTAACTCGGTCCCATTAGTAATACAAACTTAATTGCTCATTAGTACAGTACATGTAACATTAATTTGCAGTATCCAGCAAATCAGCTCAAAAGTTTTAATTTACAAACATACAGATAAACATAGTACTGATGTGTACCTAGCAATTGTTTGTAACCAAACTACCTACTATGCAGTGCTATTGCAATATTGTCTCATGTAATTAAGTCAATTTGTAAAAGTCCATAGTACACATGCCGTTCAATTGCTGAAACTCTGGCGTTTGTTGTTCATCAGTTGCAATTTGCCTGCATCTTGGCTTCTTCAATAAGCAAGCCGAACAAATTCTTTTAATACGTTTACTTCGTGAGCAGCTAATGTTGACATAAGAATTAGAGCAATTTTTATGCAAGTTGTCCTGAATTGCTTCAATATTTCTGCAATATAGTCTGGTATTTGTGTAACTTGCTTCTACCAGCTTAACATCAAACCGTTCGTTGGCCCAGTTCCTGATTGTCCTGTTGGTTACCAACGTTGATGGATATTGCTTGCAATGCTCTGATTGTTCTGAAAGAAAGTTGACTGTCATTCCTATGATAACAAATGTACAGTTTCTTCTTCCTCTGCTGAAAATGTAGTGAATTTTGATACTCCAAAAACATCCTAAATTTTGGTGCAAACTCTGTCGCAAGCTTCCAGACAATTCCATTGTCTGCGATAGAATACATAAGTTAGGTTCTATTGCAATGTATACATAACAACAGAGATCTTTGGTTTGGTAACAGTCTTACGCTTTGATTTAAACGTTGAATTGAGCAGGAATTATTCAAATTTTGCTTTAGTAGTAGACAAACTGCGGCTGGAGGTGCTTCTGATAACATGAAAATTGCTTTGTAATAATACAATTGTAAATGTAGTTGATACTCACCTTTCGTTCTCACAAGTACAGAGCAATAGCCTGTAGTTAAGATTGAATGAGTCTTCAGCGTTATGATTTGTGTTACATTTAGAATTCTATGCTCACCCCCGGTTTCTATTGGACCTGCAACTTTATAAATGTTGTTAGTAACATTTTCCTGTATTGTCCAAGGAGGCAAGGGTTGAATTTCTGGTTTAAGGTTTTCACTGAATACCTTTACAGTCACCTTAATCAATTCTCCGTTATATTTCACTGTAATCTTAGATGGTGTTACAGTGCATGAAACAGACTCTAATCAAAATTGATACGTTTGTTATCAATTTTTAACAAATATAATTTCTTACTGTATGTTTTTACAAAGAAGTATTTCCGCTTAATTGGTCCGTTAGGATGGTTTGTTGCCTTACAATAGTACATGTTGATGCTGGAATTATTGGTGGTTGGTTGTTTGACTGTCAAAACTTCTCCTCTGTAGATTTCAATACTTTTTGTTTGTTGATACCAAGTTATGTTTGGTTTGGGATACACATAAGACTTCATTTCACAAGAAAGAGCTATCTTCTCCTCTGTTGATCGAAATAGAACTTTGACGCTCTTTGCAGAAGCAAAAGCTGGTGACACTATGATACAATAAACGTTTACACAGTTTTCCAAAGCCTTTCGTGAATAAATGGACAACTGTCAATAATTAGAGTTTCATTAAATATTATATTTTATACCTCCTAGCACTACAGATGATGAGTTTTTAGTTTCAGTGTCTTCACATGTGTATCTTCCAGAGAATTGGCCACGAAACTTGCATATGGTAATCGAATTTTGGCGAATTATCATGTCATCTTTGTCCGTGCATTGTACACCGCCTTGAATAGGAAGGAGGACATGTTTTTTTTCTCGCTGCCATTTCCAGACCACGTGTTTTCCTCGACCGTAGCAGTAAAATCTGATGGTAGAATTTCGATTATTATCGGTAACGTACCATCCGTTCTCCGGAATTATTCTTACGCAATCTGAACAACAATAGTCGTAAGTTATATAACTGCTTGACTAGTAAGTTTGTAGAGTTGAGTAGCTAGATTGGTTTTCAAACAAATTATTAGTGTACAAATACTTAATTCATTACCGTTGCAGGTTGACAAAAATATTTGATAATAGCGAAAATCCATCGCAAATGCTTTGCTAGTCTCACCTGAGAAGACAGAGAGCAGCAGTACGCAATAAAATTGCAACTTTGTCATTCTCAGCTTTGGGTCAGTCGCAGTCATAGATCTTGCTAGAAGGGCGAAGGAGTAACGCCGATTTTTTTAGCTTCTGCCTTTGCAAAGCACGAAGTTAGAGTAGTAGACACCACCTGAGGCGATCACGTTACCTCGGCTTAATTAGACTCTTATACTAGTTTCAGTTTTATCGCAACCTCACTTCTTCAGAGTCTAGCTTACTTTGTAATCAAATTTATAACATAAAAGTAAGAAATTACCTTTTTAAATCTCTTTTAGAAAGTTCAAGAATAATAATTTATGTAATAATGCTAATGTTTCCGTGTGATCGCAAACTGCCCACGCTAAGTATCAGAGGCACTTTGAAGCTGCCCATGGGCAAGCAGCATGACTCCAACGCTTTGTTTTCTTTCTAGGTTTCATCAGCTAAATTCTCGAGTAAAGTTGCTACTAACGCTAACGTTTGCAGGTGAGCAGTTTCGTTAATGTCACCGCATGGAAAGCATAAATTGAGTTAACAAGTTTGGTATTATTTAGATAGTTAGTTATGCTAACGTTGCAACTATATTATCAGCCTTGGACTAGTTACCTATCTTGTGATTTAGTTCGTGCTGCTTGATTTTGACTAGCACTGGCATCGTGGTTGTAGATGGGTGTGCATCTTTGCAACCAGATCATCAAATAGCTATGTCATTGGGCTGAGGTCATTGCTTAGAAATATATAATGTGGTTACATCACTGCAGTTTGTTGTTTCAAACTGCATGGTTACTAGAACCGACGCAATCTGTCTAGTATTGAATTTGACATATACAGCACATTCAGAGTTGTCAAATCTAAGGTTTGCGTATAATTTGAAAGTAACGCCGATCGGAATGCTAAAGCTTTGCTCCTCTTCTCACACACTTTCGATTTGCTGTAGTAGGCATGATATGCACGCGTTTTGAGACGCAGTGGTGCATGACACAGCAAAACTCGTGACAGCAAAAATGAATGGAGATTGCTAATTACTTAATCTACTCATTTTAGTGCTCCTTTCCATTGTTTGCCCATATATACGTGAACACAAGTTTAGGGTCTGTAGACGCAAGTTCTTGCTAAGGAACCAGGCCATCTGCGCTCGTGTGAATATTAAACGTTGTCCTAGATATGTCTTTCTACACCTGGGTTTATGATGAGGTGGGGCCTAGATGACCAGTGGCGCTATCACCGTTGAGCTAGACTTTTTATCAAAATGTAGAGTTGTGGTACGTATACAGCAAAATCTTGTCAGGGTTTAGCAATTTGTAGATAGCGACGTCCATCTCCATGTGCTTTATTTGAGTTGGGTGTATTTCAGACTCCCACCGATGCGCTTCACCCTTAGTATCAAATTCTGGAAAGTAAATTAGATAGTCTGTATGCAATTTGCATATACTTCATTTCGAATCAAATGCATGCGACTGGCTATTTTTGAGACTTTGCATGCAGGTGCTGCAAATTCTCTCTCCCTGTCTAGAACAGAAAATATGTCTAATGTGCTAAATTGCATTTACAGGCGTTTCTACAGCATTGTCAGCTCTCTCAAACGCAAATAACGTTATTGTCTACCCATCCCATTACGTTGCTTTAGCTCCTACTCAACAAATTCGATTCCAATGTTACTACAAAGGAAAGCCTTCTGTCGAACATCCAACTTATTGGATTCATAACGACGAAGTGTTACAATGCAATAAGCAGAAACGTCTCATCGGCTGTAGAGACACTCTCATACTATCTCAATTTCGTTTTTCTGATTCTGGTCGCTATTACTGTTACGTCAATGATACAAAACAATTGTCAGTAGGCGAGACAGAAATCAGAGGTAAGAAAGGCATCTTATTTCAAACTGTTTGTGCACAAGAAACATGCATGCAGGTTCATAACTCACTGACTATGTTGACTGTTCTAGTTCCAGTGGAATTCGAGACAACAGGTGTTACAAATATGTATGTATCATATTTACACGTAAACGAATCCCTTCCTATCTTGCTTAAGTGTCCCGTAACCGAGTGGTCATATCCAAGACCCTTCGTGGTATGGACAAGGCAAGGAAAAGTGTTATCAGCTGGAGCTACTTATCAGTATGTGATAAGTAATGTGAGTCAACTAGGCAAATTAGAATGTCTAGCGTACAACGGTTATGGAGGACCAAAGATCAAACGTTTCAATCTTATGGAAGGAAATAATGCAAACATCGTAGACACAAATCATTCATTTGACAACGAAATTTTAGATGGCAATTCTTCTTTTGATGCTTCTAGTGTTGTTCCGTCATTTGCAGACACAAAAACTTGTAGTGCGTTTGTCTATCTAGTGGTAACTGTCATTGTCGTATTTACTATGATTTAGTGCAAATCTATAATACTGGCAGCTTGTTCTTAGGTAATTAATATATTTAAGCATTTTTCTGGACGCTATCTTTAACTTTTAGCTATTGATTCATATTTCTTAAAATTAATATATGTATTATCGAAAATATAAAATTTAGAACAACAGATCTGCCTTTGTGTTTACAAGTTTTAATACGAAACTAATAGTCTATCTAAAATTTCAATGTAAAAGCCAACCATGCTAAAATGCACTATCTACCGCTAGCTGCATAAACAAATTGGTTTTACATGCCAGTGGCAGTCAAGTCGATTACTCTAGCAAAGCAATGCTTTATGGGCAATACAAAGCCCTCTTTCTCACTACTAGAATACCGTTCAACACATACCAACATCAAAAGTATGAGTTTAACTAGAGCAAGTACACTGTCTACTAAACTACGCAATCATGAAGTCTAAACACAATAGGTTTCAACGTATTAGCTTATCTACAAAATGCCAAAGGTGCTTTGCCAAAGTGCTTTTTGTTTCAGCAATGTTTGTAAAGCTGTATTTTGTAATGTAAATCTCACTACCTAAGTATGATGCAGCAAATTTTACACCGGACTTGCCAGAAATAAGGATTACTTACGCTTTGTTAGACATTGGAATGGTTGACTTAGCAATAGTATATGTTAAAACATGCATGGGATGATGGAATAAATCATATCTCACATTATCATAAATTTCTAGGTCAGTGGAAAATAAAGATCACATGCTAGTGATATTGTGCATAAATGCAATTCTTGCTTCACACTAATCCTCGGTCGCGATAGCTGTGGTCTCTTGCTCAGCAAAATAATTTCAAGCGATGTGGAAGTATGCAAGCAATGAGAAACTTGCTTGTTGCCAATCAAGTGAGCAAACGAATTTAGCTAATACGTAATTTAACTACCCTATAAGTGCAACGTCAACTCAATCACTTGAGTGACCGTTATTATAATATAAATGTGCTGTTATATTCGTCCGCATGCAAACCACAGTTTTGTGAATACTTCTTACTAAAATACCATACATTAAAGATTAGAGACATTAATTTAGACAAGTAGCTGTCTATTTCAACGATTCAATGGCAAACAGTTTTATAACATTGCTTTGTATAAGTTGTTCCTTTTTTCATCAAATCTAAACTAAGCAGACTGCTGTCTTAGTTATGTATAGCGTTAACCTAATTAATTAAAGATGCAGGTTTTGCCTTTCCATTTGCATCACTGGGTATTCAAACAACCATAATGCCTGTCTCTTGTGTTTGGCCTTACTGCACGTCAAACATTGTTTGTTTGTTTGATATTCTATTTCTAAATATTTTTCAAATGACATGCAAGTTGTTCACAACACTCTATAGCTTCACGATAATAGTTCAGTTAAAGTTATGTGGTTGTATTACAAATTAGGTACGAAAACGACTTTCAAAACTAACAACATTTCTATAATTAGTTTGTTTGTTAGAAACAGAAATCGATACTTGTGGTATACGAACAATGGGGGAAAATCTCAATAGTTATAACTACAAAGAGCAGCAAATATTGTTTATATTACAGTTTTAATAGCAGTAGCGTAGCTAAATGAGCATGAAAGATTGCCTTCTCCAAGAATTGTTTGATTGTGGTTTAGAGTCCTTAATTAAAGACACTAGAGTATAACCAGGCCCTGAGGGGCGTAGATCTTATTGGGTCATCAGTGAAGGTTTCTAACGCTTCGTCTAGCTAGATAGTCCCTCCCAACCAGAGCGTAAACATGCATGACCACTGAGTCTGAAGCAACTATGGTTTGTTGTAGACTGTAATGGGCATTGAGCAATTTAAAGCACTGACCAGTAAATGCTCATAATCACACGAAGGAACCAGGCTACTTCAAGCAAACGCGGAGCAAAGTATGTCAAGAACTTGCATGAACATCAGGATACACAGCCAAATAATTATATTTTAGAAGTGGGGTTCAGGATGTCGAGCACCTTGTAAACTGCCTGAGTTACGTCCCTGATGATGTCGTTGACAGCTTGGGCAAGATAACAGTCAAGTCGGAAAAGAGGTTGCCCATAGTGATCGTAGCGTAAACTCAATCCAAAAGTTTTTGTAAAGAAGTTTGCTTGTTTCGTCCTGTATGCAATATGAAATGGTAAAAACAGGGCATGGGTGTTGATACTTAAATGATGATAGAAATTAAGTATACATACAGTTAGCAATATCTGAAACAAGAACAGACTGAAGACCGTCAACTGTCTGCTTTACTACCCTGCCTTTTCAAATTATTTCCCCAACATAGAATTGCTGTAATGATATAGGGAATAACTGAAATAACAACGCAACGCATATCATAGCATTTCAAACATCTGACTGCTTTTTGCCCTTAATATGCCTTCTTGTTCTGGTGGCTGACAGAAATTTAAAATTACAAATGTCGCATTAGGGGTTGAATGGAGGTAGTTTGTCTTCTGTTGTAACAGTACTTAGTTGTGTGTTGTGCTTTAGTCTGCTCAGTGAGATCTGCATCACTTTGGTGATGCGATAGAAATATAACGTCATGCTCAACCAGATCAGTCTGGTTTGTGTAAGGTCTCTTGTAAGCACCGGAGGCAAATCCTGCCTCAGAGGTGCTTAGACCATCGTGGCTGCATGTCTAAACAGTGGACACGACTTTAGGCAGAAATCTGACTGGATCCAAGAAGCACGGTATTCTGTAAGTGCTGCATGTTGCGATGACCTGGAATCATGTCCAGCCACCCTGCAATACCTGCCAGCACTGTACCCAACGCTCCCAACACCACTGCAACAACCAGTGTCCAACACCGCAACATGCGACTTACAGCCACCCACAAGTCACTGTATTTTGTCAACTTGTCAGCCTGTTTCCTGGCGATGTTGCCATCAGCAGAACAGCTGATGTCATGAGAAGTCTAGTGTTTGTCTTCTTATTTTTGAAACAGATGTCAAGACGATTGGCACCGATCTTCCTAGCAGTAAGGATGACTTTATCACACATCATTGTGATGTCGTCCGTCTCTAAAAGTCTATCAGAATGATGTCGGTACCATCTGCTCCCCGCTGAAACCCCAAAATGACGAAAAATCTTCTAGTGGATAATGGAAGCCACTTGATTGTTCAATAAGTGCAGTCAATCGGTGCCAAGGAACTGCAACCTGCCGCAATATGGTCAACTTTTACAAGCCTACACTGCACAATCGGCAACTGAGACTGACATCTCGATGCAGAATGTTGCGCTCATAATACCCAGTACGAACAGTTTGGTCTTGAGCAGCAACAACTAGTCTCTCAATTGCAGCAAGAAGATTCGATGACTTCAGCCATCTGTAGGTGGTTCCTTTCAAGCCTACATGCGGTTTCAAAGCAAGACGGTGATACTGACAATGCATTGGTTTGCTACCCCAGGACTGTAGACGATGATAACTGCTGCACGCACGGAAATGTTTTGCGTCTGTCTGAGGCGTTTGCTTAAAGACAACATCACACAGGATGGGCTCCCTTCCGTGCAGACTTTGCGACTTGTTGTCCTTATAGATACACCCCGGCAGCTGTGAAGTAAACTGACAGGCCATGCGTCGAATCGAATGGGAGGACTACGTAGCATCACACTTTTGTACCATTTGTATGAAAAGATCAAAGCTGCTACAAAGGTAAGAGTCCAGCCCAATAATACAAAACTGATAATTTGAATCGATCTGTGTAACCCTCGACTGCCCAGCCCTCGGTGCACGGAGCATATACAGCCAGTCAACGTCTGCTGCATGATGGTGGGCTCCGTGCATAGTGAAAAGTTTTCTTTTCCGTCGATAAAGCTGCTGCAGGTTCGCAGTCCTCCTATAAGACCAAAATCGTAAGTAAGAATCGGTAGTGCAAACCCGTTTATGGCCAAAATCTTGATCCAAACGTACAACTCGGTCCGGAGAACCATCTTTACTCTACAAAAGTATTCTCGACGGATCGTCTCCCACATAAGGCTGTGCTGAATACCATTACTCTCGTCCACCCTCAAATACTTGAAGACTTGGCCGAGTTCCAGACACTTGATGGTGCCCGTTTTTCCTACCGTCATCCCACAATTGTGTCCAGAAAGCTTGCAACAAAGTGTGCAACAGCACACTTGTTCAGACCAAACTTCATCATGATGTCATCAGAGACTGTACGAACTGTGGGTAACAACCCTTTTAACTGATCAGGATTTCTGCCATACAAGATCATCTATGTAAAGTAGATGACTGACAAGCTGACGTTTGGCAGTGTCAACACACCCAGTGATCATCCAATAGCCATAACCGGTTCTGTGTAACTCCACGCTAAGAGGACTATAAGCAATACAGAAAAGAAGAGGAGATAGTGAATCACATTGGAAAATACCTTGCCTTATCCGCATGAGCATCGATTTGATGGTACGTGTCTCGTAGGAAAGTACCATCAATGCCTTCCAACTCTTCATCACACGTGACATGAACCTCCACAAGACTGGACTAATGTTACGCAGCTGCAGACATCGGAGAAACAAGCTGTGTGACATGCTGTCATAGGCTTTCTGGTAGTCCACCCAGGTCATGCTCAAGCTTCTGTGCCTGGTCTTACAGTCCTCGGTGAGCAGTTTGTTAATCAACAGCCGATCCTTTGCACCAAAGGAATCCTGCTAACATCCCTTCTGCTCCGATGCCATGAGGTTTCCCTGAACCAAATGCTCTGCATTCATCTGTTGGCGACTGAGGTGAGGGTCTTGTAGAAGACAGATACTCATGTAACAGGCCGGAAATTTTTAGCCTGGTCAGTCATGTCATTCTTAGATGTATCAGGGTAGTTTTTCCCTGAGATAATCAGTCGGGCACAGAGTCTGGCTCGGCTTCTGAAATAGGAGGTTGTAGTTACAAGTCAAGTCATTCTGAACATACGTGACGCGCTTGACCCAGAAACCGTAAACCTGATCTGGTCCAGGAAGCTTCCACTTTCTATCCTCTTTAGACACAATGTGACCTCATTGCCTGAGGTAGTTAATCGGTGTTGCTAATTTCTCTGATACGTCTCACAATTGGTTTGACGCCTCACCAAGAAGGCAGACTCATCACGACACACTTTAGTTTTATAGAACATCACTCCAATACTGCTCAATCTCATAGTCAGATGTTGAAGAAGTGATCTGGATAGTATGATTACCCAATTTCCTGTAAACCGCACAGCATTCCGTTGAAACAAATTATTCTGGCAAAGTCTACTATTATCGTGCTCAACCAAATCAGTCTGGTTCGTAAGATCTTTTGTAGGTGCCGGAGACAAACTCTGCCTTGAAGGTGCTTACTATCACAGCTGTATAAACAGAAGACATGACTTTACGCAAGATTCGACTAGATCCAAAATGCACTGTTATCTCGTTATCATCCTCTAGGTAGAGTAAGTGGGGTCTTTATCTTCAACTGGACTCCCACCAACCCGGCAGGTAAGTCCAAGAGAAGTACATGTTTTCGTGTAGTTTTTATTGCGCCAGTAACTGGCTTATCGATCATTGATTGCGTGCTCTACGAAGATTTTGCCAGCTCTGAACAGCACGCCCAGTAGATGTCAATGACTACCAGGAAAGCACTGATCCTCATTGCCAAAGATCCTCCCACAAGATCACAGAAACTCTCCATCAACGGATACAAGTCTACTCTCAAGAACTAACAGACAACAGACTCGTTTCATTATATTGCTGTCGCAACACAGGGTTGAATCCAGGCCATTATGGTCAGACAACCACACTCCTAACCACTAGGCTATATCAGTGGCTTTATTATGTATTGTTGTGCCCCTCATGATGAGCAAGTTGGGTCTTTACTCTCATCTGGACGTCCACTAAACTGGCAGGTAAGCCCGGCCAGCAGGGCACATGTTTCTGTGTAGTCCATACGGCGCTCAATGAACAACTAATTTAATATAGATTTCAGGCATTATGGTAACCACGAACTCAATACTGCATGCCTAGTGGATATCAATGACTACCAGGAAAGCACTGAACGTCTTCGTCAACCGATCATTCGCCAGACCACAGAAACTCCCCAATGACTGAAACGAGTTATAGTCTCATGGATAAAGCTAGAAAAACAAGAGAAAGAAAGACAGAAAAGTTTTATAATTTACGGTGGTCACTGGGGTTTGAACTCCCAAACCAGAAAGTGGTAGCCAATGTCGCTAACCACTAAGCCACGGCAGTGACATTATTATGTTGTGCTCAACCAGATCAGTCTCGTTTGTAAAGTCTATTACAAGTACTGGAAGCAAGCCCTGCTTCAGAAGTACTTAGACCATCACGGCTGTCTAGAAAGAAGACATGACTTTACAAAGGATCCGAGTAGATCCAGAAACATTGTTTCCTGTAAGTGCTACAAGTTGTGATGACCTGGAATAATGTCCAGCCACAGTGAAATACCTGTGTGCACTGTCTCCATTATGTGTATTGTTATGCCCCTTCATACTGGGCAGGTGGGGTATTTACCCCATCTGGGCGACCGCCCACCCGGCAGGTGAACCCAGGAGGGTACATGTTTCTGTGTAGTCCAAACGGTCATTAATAACTAGCCAATTCGATATAGATTGCAGGCATTACGGTGACCGCAAACTCAATACAGCACGCCTATTGGATATCAATGACTACCAGGAAAGCACTGAACGTCATCGTCAACAAACCGTTTGCCAGACCACAAAAACTCCCTAACGTCTAAAGTAGTCTCATATATAAAGCTAGAGAAACATGAGAAAGAAAGACAGACAAGTTTCATAATTTACTGCTGTCACTAAGGTTTGAACCCCCAAACCATAGAGTGGTAGCCATTGTCGCTAACCACTAAGCCATGGCAATGACTTATTATTATTGTCGTACTCAACCAGATCAGTCTGGTTTGTAACGTCTATTACAAGTACTGGAAGCAAACCCTGCTTCAGAAGGACTTAGACCATCATGGCTGTCTAGAAAAAAGACATGACTTTACGAAGGATTCGAGTACATCTCAGAAACACTGTTTTCTGTAAGTGCTGCAGGTTGTGATGACCTGGAATAATGTCCAGCCACCGTGCAATACCTGCGTGCACTGTGCCCAAAGCTCCCAAGACCACCGGAACCACCAGCGTTCGACAATGCCACATGCGGCTTATCTCCACTCGCAAGTTGCTGTACTACGCCAACTTCTCAACATGTTTCTTCCCAATGTTGCCATCACCAGGACAGCTGATATCAATAAGAAGACAAGTGTTTGTCTTCCTATTTCTGAGACAGATGTCTGAACGATTGGCTTTGATCTTCCTGGCAGTGGTGATGATGGTATCCCACATCATAGTAATGTCATCCGTCTCCACAAACCTATCAGGACGATGCCGGTACCATCTGCTCTCCACTGGAACCCCAAAATGGCGACAAACATCCCAGTTAATGATGGAGGCCACCTATTGTGTCGATCAGTGTAGTCCGTCAGTGCCAAAGCACTACAGCATGCCACAATGTGGTCGACTGTTTCCAGGCTTACACTGCCATGCGGCAAGTAGGACTGACATCACGATGTAGAATCTTGCACTCATAGTACCGAGTCCGAAGAGCTTGGTCTTGAGCAGCAACAACCAGTCCCTCAGTTGCAGCAGGAAGATTCGCTGCCTTTAGCCTATTATTATTATTATTGTCGTGCTCAACCAGATCAGTCTGGCTTGTAACGTCTATTACAAGTACCGGAAGCAAACCCTGCTTCAGAAGTACTTAGACCATCACGGCTGTCTAGAAAGAAGACATGACTTTACGAAGGATCCGAGTAGATCTCAGAAGCACTGTTTTCTGTAAGTGCTGCAGGTTGTGATGACCTGGAATAATGTCCAGCCACCGTGCAATACCTGCGTGCACTGTGCCCAAAGCTCCCAAGACCACCGGAACCACCAGCGTTCGACAATGCCACATGCGGCTTATCTCCACTCGTAAGTCGCTGTACTTCACCAACTTCTCAGGATGTTTCTTGCCAATGTTGCCATCAGCAGGACAGCTCATATCAATAAGAAGACAAGTGTTATTGTTATTATTATAGGTCTCTATCATTCAATGGCAGCTGTTCAAACTTCTACACTAGCAATTCAAACGGCTGACAGTAAGTAAGAAGATTAGCTCGAACCTTCTATTTCTAAGTGTTTGTTTGGCAGTATTAGGCAAACAACGATTTCCGTTTCTGCAATTGCACTTTAAAATTACACCGATCGTGACTTATTTATTCTGATAGGAGTTTTGTGCTGTTTAATTAAGTAAAAAGCACAAATTAAACATTACATGTGGCGACAAATCTAAGAGACCTTTGGTTCGAGTACCATTCCTTTTATTATTTTGCTTGCTTCTACAACAACAGCTCTGTGTGTCTGTGTGTCCGCGTGCCACACCCATGCATGCACGCACGCATGCACCCATGAAGGCACGTGCACACACACACACACACACACACACACACACACACACACACACACACACACACACACACCTCAAAACACCTCACACCACACAAACCCTACTTGCGCTAAGCCCAATTACACCATGCTATCAATTATGCTACCAGCTAGGCTGTCTTTGTCTTTGCTATTTTGCAATATTTTGTTAACATCCGTGTGAATTTTGTCCAATTTCTCCATCACACATTCTTTGTCTTCACCTATGACTTCAAGTGTTTCCATTGCTAATGCCTCTCGTGTCTTTCTGTGTTCTTTGTCTTCTTTGCTAAATCTGTCATGAAATCAAATTCTTTAGCTAGAGTTGCATAAAAAATACTAGCACCACAAATTGACAAACAAATTTGTAATATTGTAACTAGCTATGCTGGCAAGTATGAAACACAGATCTTCCAGGAGCGTAGAGTAACTTCTAGAAATGGGGGCTGAATTTCACGATACTACAAGACAGTGCCACTTTTATGGACACGCCCAATTTTATAAGCTTCTAATGGACTGATACAGTAGAATCAGTGGCAAAAGGGCGGTGAATATACTATATACAGTTTTGGTCCTCACGCGTACAAATGATGTCGCTATAGGCCAGTCTAGCACATGCCACGCTACACCCCTGATGATCCTCGGTTTAGTGATTTGCTATTGTCTGCTTACTTGCAGTTGTGTACGCAAAATTTATCTGATCGTGACTGTGCTTTTTTACTTAGTGACTGCGTGCGTATATTCAATTTTTTCAAAGAAGTATTTGCTTAGCATGCACAATGAACAAGACTGTGCTGTAACCTATATAAGTAACAAATTTGATTACGCTTCCTCTCTAATATTGACAAGCAGCTAGCGTTATCAGCAACTTATACTACTACTGACCTGTTTCCTTGTTGCAGAACCTTCGTTTCAGAATCAGTGTCGCCGTTCTCGTTGTTGTCTTTCGGAAGTGGATTGGTAATGTTTTGATCTAAACATCAGCAAGTACTAAAGCATTTGATATATAGCACCAACAATATGATCTGCCAACAGTCTATAAATGTTCACCGCGCGAACAAAAACACACACACACACACACACACACACACACACACACACACACACACACACACACACACACACACACACACACACACACACCATGCATGCATGCATCCATCCATCCATCCATATATTCATCCATCCATTACTAACACTGTTACTCATTTATCTGTTGGTCTTACATTTTTAACAGAAGTATGTATTTTCATCTATTAAAACAATCCATCCATCCATCTATCCATCCATCCATGTTGAAGGCCATCCCAATGCAAGCAGATATATAAATATATACTGGAGACAGAGACTAGGAGTTACCGTTCAAGATGCAACTTAGAGGTTATTATTCGCAAGCTGAAGCGTATTTTTGGAAAAGACGACGTCAATCATTGAACTGTTTTTCAGGCATTGCTCTTGTTTCTATTCGCTAGTGTGCTTGTCATGGATTTTGTATTTCCTGTAGTTTGTTCATTGGTTTCCTATCAACCTAGATGTTAGTATCTTCAACTCGTCCTCATTACATTGTTACTAATTTTATCTGTTTTAGCCTTATATTCTAATATATAGCTACAAGCAGCTAATGCAGAAATCTGATGCATATTTTAAAAGGTCCATACCAATATACCATCCATCTATCCATCCATCTATGTTCTGCCTTGCCTTTACTTGAGTAAGTGGTGCAGGCCACATATTTTTAGTTACTCCGCAGGGACGTAGCGTGGCATGGGGTAGACGGTCTGACCGGTCTATAGTCCCATCATTTGTAGGTGTGGTCGTAAAATTGTGGACTGTAAATACGTGTGAGGACCAAAGCTGTCTAGAGGTATACACCACACTTTTTCCAGTTTGGATCTGCCACTGATTCTACCATCTCAGGCAATTAGAAGCCAATACAAGGGGCGTGTCCATAAAAATGAGCGTGGCGTGTAACATCGTGAAGTTTAGCTCCCATTTCTAGAGGTGATGCTACACTCCTGTACTCCGTAATTGGTAGACTCTATTGCTTCTAATGTAATCTTTTGATTGTGTTCGGATTTTGTAATGCAGAACTTCATATGGTTTTACAACCTTGCTGTTTATGTAGAGCTTTGGTTGTAGTGACAACAAGACAGGATTACTTGAGCTGCACTATTGTCATTGATGATTGGCAAGACCTGCCTTGTTTTCTTTTGTAAAGGTGCAACCACTGGTTAACTACACTGTAGGTCGGTCTGATGTAATACTCGCTTTCTCTCCCTTCTTTTCTTCCTCTTGTCTTTTTACATATTTTTCTCTTTCCTCGGCTTCCTCATTCAACTCTGCAACTACGGCGTCTAGATGGATCTCCAGTAAGCACGATCTTGGGCAATGTGCATCCATTCTTTGTTGAGCCTAGATTACTTGAAATCTCGATCTCATCACAAAATCAACCCATCTCAGCTTCTGGCCGTCTACAGAACGCTTACGCCCTTGAAGCAGTTGCCTTGGAATACAGTGAGACTCCATTCCGGCTAGGTAGCCTAGCAACCGTAGCCGTCTCTTTTTGATTATTGTTTCCACAATCTGAATACTTTCCTTAGCCCAAACATAATATTCTTCTGCTTCTCTCTTACTGATATGATGATTCGTAAGCACGCACACACATGCAATCATGCACACACGCACTCACGCATGCACGCACACACATGCACACACGCACACACGCACACACATGCACACACGCACACACGTGCACATGCACACACGCGCACGCACGCACGCACGCACACACACGCACGCACGCACACACACGCACACGCGCACACACCACACACACGCACACACGTGCACATGCACACACGCGCACGCACGCACGCACGCACACACACGCACACGCGCACACACCACACACACACACACACACACACACACACACACACACACACACACACACACACACACACACACACACACACACACACACACACACACACACAAACAAACAAACAAACACACTCCACTTTTCACTTCACTATTGCTGCGTTCATTCCTATGAAGAAAGATGCTGGCCAAAGTCTATAGACTCTGGTAGAAAAGTGGAGGTTCTCTGACGGTAAGCACTTGTGTTTGTGAAGGCCTCGTTGGTGAAATGTTTGGTGGCAGGACTGACATGGACTTCTCATGCAGAGATTGACCATGCTTCTGCCTTTGCCTCTGATGTTTTGCAACGCTGGCCTGGAATAAAACCACACCCATCAATGCTGCAGCCTAGAGAAAAGCTTTGATATCGTTTGCCTAACTTTCCGCTTATCCTTGTCTTTCTCTTGTTGCCGAGCGTAGCGAGGCTTCTAATCCGGGTCGCACAACAGAAATGGGCGTGATCCTATATGGCTCTCTATCGAGCTTTTGGTATATGCGTGTGTGTGTGTGTGTGTGTGTGTGTGTGTGTGTGTGTGTGTGTGTGTGTGTGCGTACGTGCGTGCGTGCGTGCGTGCGTGCGTGCGTGCGTGCATGCGTGCGTGTGCGTGCGTGCGTGCGTGCGTGTGTGTGTACACAAATCTCAAATTTTTCCTCCCCACGACCAAGTTTCATGATAGGACCTACCATAAAAAATCGTTTCCGTTTTCGACTACAGATGAGTCTAGGAACGATTCGTTTAGGTGAGCAAACGGCGACGAAAACGCTTCATGAACTTCAGTCGCCCCACCCTTTTGTATTGTAGCTAGGAACTGTGTGTACGTGACAACCAAGAAACACCTTCAGAAGTTGCATGCCACCTACAGTCAACTATTCACAAGTCCCATACTACAGTAAGATCAATCCTATACTACACTGTGCTGCATCTAACACTGTTGATAGTCAATGTTTGCCGATATCAATTTCTATGTCAGTAAGTACAACGAAACTGGGTGCATACCTAGACTGTACATTTCAATTGTCTTGATCACGGTCGCAAAACGACGGCTACCTATACCAGGCCTATATACGTAATCTAATTTACTAGGAAGTTTGCATGTTTACTTCCATGGCAGCTAAGGTTTCAACAAATACGTGTTGTCTAGCTAGGACTCGGCGTTTCAATAAACGGTCTGAAAACTCCGTTGGAAGTGTTACTCATGAATGCGAGGCGCCTACGGATACCGTACAACTAATTATTCCTTCTCTAATCAAGTTAAAAAAATTCTGTTTGACAGCCGAGATCCTGTAGTCTTCTACTCATTCCTATCTTGTGCTAGTATCCTCCAAACTTTCTCAAGTTTGCAATTTCTCATATCTTTCAGTACTAAATCATTTCATCATATTCTCTGGTCTTCAACTGAGCGTCTACCTTGGGATGATGTAAACACCAAAAGCTATAATTTTTTGTAAACGACACCTATCCATGCGAAAGATGTGAGCCAATAGCCAAAGACGTTTCTGTGTCAACATGGTAAAGATGCTTGTAGGTGGGCTATTTTTCTGGGAACAAGCAGTTCTTTCTTTAACTTAACTAGGATAGAGCGGCAGCAACGACGCCTGGCAGTGCATCAGTGTCCCACTGACAGCTCGATGAGCAACGATTAAACACATCTGCAAAGTGTTCTGCCCAAGATGAAGCTTGTCGATGTCGCTTGAGAGGTTAGATCTATTCTATGCGAAAATGTTGCATGATGAAGGCATATGCCTGATTCCTAAATTAAGTAGCTTAGATAAGCTTTTTGACTAAGCTCCCACAACAACTCATATGTTGTAACATGTTTGCTTTCTTTTCATCTTCTAGTGCTCTAGCACTCCACTAAGCATTCCAAGTTTTCTCAGCAGCCGAGCCGCCTTGGTTAATTAAACTTCTCAGTATGCAATACTCTGCCCAGGCATTTGGATGTCGCTGGTCATCAATACTAGATATATATGTTAGCTTGTCACTTCTTCTGTGATCCAACCAGCCTCCTTCTTCTTTGGCAAGGGTCGCGTAGGTTGCCACTGGCTTTGTGGATGGCTGACTTGAAAAAGTCCCCTTGCACTTATACTCAATACTAAACTTCTTGTTGGATACTGTATTAATAATGGCACAACGGTAGTCAATAAGGATGGCGTTCCAATCAGTTCCGTGTTTTTATCTTACAATTTTCACACTACTATTATATGTCAATACAATAATTATTAAGAAAGCGTATAAAATTTCTCACCAATATAATGCATGCAGAATATCAAAAAATAAGAGCATTCCGCTTACATGTAAGTCGCGTCAATTACCGTAATACGGGTTGCGTCAGTCGAACTACATATGTATCTCCTTTTGAACAGATCATTCCGAGTTGAGCCAAATACGTACAGCATAGTCGAAAAGCAGCAGAACGTTGTTGATGGCATTATGAAAAGAGTGGTTCCTCTATTGCAATCGCATAAACTTTTATTGCAGATTTTGAGTAGGTCTAACTCTAGTGCAGTTACGGTACAACATATGAAGTCCTGTTTTTGAAAGCGAGTGACAGACACACAGTTATCTTGCTGATCTTCGTGGACAAACTAAACGGTTTGCCAGCTTTTCTATTGCTAAAATTTTGTTCCACTGTGCAGTGAATTGCATTGCACTATAAAGTTACGATAAGTTTCAAATTAGTTATGCATGTAAAAGCAACTTTGTAATCATTCGAAATGCTATTCGATTTAAACTTGGCACTCTAGCTAGATCTACATGATATCGATATCCCTGTGTTTGATAAAACAGTTACACTGCTTAGTAATTCAATGTTTATTCATGAAGAGTTATGTAAACAAACAAAGAAAAATTAATATAGATTTGTGTGTACCTGAATTACTAGACTTGTCCAAATCGTGTAGGTTAGGTCCAGTTTCAATATTGTGCTGCACTGCGCAGTGTATGATCAGCAGTAGACGTCGACATCCACCACAGCATGCACATATCATGAGTATTAAGAAACCAATAATTACGACTGATCCTCCCACAGCTCCTGAAATTACAATGATCGCGTTGCTTGATTTTCCTTCTGTGTCATGAGAATAGAGTGTAGGCAGAAACGACAAGTTCATACTCTGAAACGATTTGTAAGTAGTAGGGTCCAAATATTCGCAATACAGTACGGAACCATAGCTAACATTCTCATAAATTTGCTGCTCTTTACTAAAATGCACACTCTTTCCATTGCTTTCATTTCCTTCTTTTGTTAGAATGTATTCATTTGTAGACTTCTGAGTATTCTGAATAACTACTGATAAAGCGTTATCACGAACTGTTTCTTTTTGGGTTCTGAGGGTACAGCTGATTAGAACCAAATAAGATTCATTCCCCAAGTAGTGATAATCTATTACTGATATATTGACGAATGGTGGAGGAGAGAAAGTAAGGTTGACACATAAAATAGATCTATCTGTTCTGCAGCAAACTCGTCCACGTAGTTGAGAACCAGTAATTGTTAATTTGCTGGAATAGAGCAACTGTCCTTCTACCCTAGATTCAATGCCAACCGATCCTCCCGGCTCAATTTGCTTGCTTTTGCCACGCCACCAAGTGATTCCTCTTGCAGGAGGAGGTATACATATGCAGTTTAGTGTAATGCCATCGTCGTACGAAATTGCACTGTCGTTTTCGTAGTTTTCAATGTGACACACCTCAAACCCTACAATAATTATGTAATGAACACGTCAATATATATTTAATTAATGTGTTTAGATTTAAAGCAAAAACTACAGACAACATTCACTCTTAACTACGTAGAGTGCTAACTTCTTTTTATTTGAGCAGCTCAAAACGTGTCTTAGCAATTGAAACGCCTTTAGAATTAACTTGAGAGGGCTAGTGAAGCTTATTCACTCACAGTCTGTATGCAGTCACGTGTCAATTGATCTCTAGACACTATAAACACTTTAGTGATGATTACGTGTTTGTTTCTGGAAACAAACAGAAATTTTTAGGTGTTTCATGGAGCAATATGCTTCCTTGTCTCAGACAGACAATTATATGTATATTATGCTCAAAAGCGTGAATATGGACAAAGAGTGGATTTCTAGTTTTTCGAGTAATTTGATAGTTCTACGGCTATGGTTAGGGTTAGGGTTAGGGTTAGGGCTATTGTTAGTATTAGGTATGCATAGTTTGTATTGACGAACCGTGGTTTGTACAGGGAATATATGGATTGTACTGGGTAATCCATGGATTGTCGGTGCTTTTACGCACAACATCCAGCTACATATATTTTAGTTCCAAACGAATTCACCTGCGCGTAAAGACTAGATCAGTGTCGACTAATCTATACATCTCTATACAAAGACAAAGTCGTATCTATTTGCTCGCCTACTACTTCCTCAAACTTAGCTCATTAGTACTCGAATTCTCGAAGGAAAGTAATGTAACGATGCTAATTTTGCTAGTTGGTCGCCTTTGGGTGGTCGATCCGCCTACTCAAATTCTACAGACGTGCATGCTTACCGAATAAACGTAATGTAACGTAGTACGTAGTAGGATGTTTCAGAAGCAAGAGTTTGCAAATCGATATTACGTGTAGGTATCTTCTTACTAAATGGGCAATTAAAACAGCTCTCTAGGTGTAAACAACCACCAATTGCAAGACACTTGTTCACAATCTGACTCTAGATAGGTTTAGACGTACTTATTCGATAACTAGTAACATTTCTTCTCAATCTACGCCATAGAATAATAATTAGCCTTAGTCATTGGGTTATTGATTCTAATTAATACATGTCTATACCTTGTAGATCAGCGGATGCGTATCTTTCTAGCAGCACGCATAGCAGGAACAAAGATAATTTAGCAATCGTTGCTCCTTTCATACTTGTCACATTCTATAACTTGACGAATTGCATGAAAGAGACAAATAGTATCACGTGCGCATGCTCTAGCCGGCACGCATGCCGTGACTAGCTCTTGCTGGTACGGAGGGTCGTAGGCATACCCCACGTATACGAGACTGTGCAAAAGAATCTTCAAATTCAAATTTAAACAGCCTTCGGAAAGGCAGTTAATTAAGGTGGCTGCTTTAGTTATTTTTCTATTAGAATTAAAGTGTAGAACTTTTTCTCATTCTAGGGTATAAACTTGGTGAGAGTTCCCAGATCTCATCATTTGTTGATCTCGATCGGTCACTCGTTCTAGCAACTAGCTAGAGCGAGTTTTTCCACGTCAGCATCGGGCCGGGTCGTCGTATGGTACGTTATCTCTAGACTACTGTAGAACTTGAACGTAGATATTCTGTCACGTACATGATATAATCGAGCCACTAATTAGCTAAAACAAGAGTAAAACTGAAAGTGATTTAGGGATGAAGAATGCATCACATGTAGCAGCATCCAGGTACAGTTATCACAGGTGCACAGTTCTGTCAGGTATTCGGATGAGAGCAATTAATAGGACTAGATGTGTATATGAAAACATCTTGGCAATTAATTTTCAAAATCTCAAAAATTTAACTATTTAATACACTTGCCATCACTCTACAAGGTGAATGGAACACTAAGTTTAGATGAAAACGATCAACAGCAAAAAAGCCGTTTCCTGCTTTCTCTTCTTGGTGAGATCAAACAAAAGACCAGCCCAATGTAGCACATCAATCCAGCCGCAGTCAAGTGTTCAGTTCCAAAGTACAATCTCACATTGATGATCTACATATGACAATCACACATCCAATCACAGAGCCAAAGTAACAGCCACTTATCCCAAACAAGGAAGACGAGCATTACAGACTCATATACACAGAAAGTGAGTCGGCCTTACTCTAATTGAACATGATATGAACATGGGTACAATCTCCTTCACGATGATTGCTAAAACTCGGGTTCAAGAAGCACACCCTGATGTATGGCACTCATTGCTCGACCTAGCTCAACACAAGTGAGATTTATGATTGTTACGCCTTTGAAATTAGGTAAGGTTTGTTTCTACAACCTATGAACATGAAATAAACCTGAATGCCCAATAAACCAAATACTTGCTGGACTTTGGTGAGCGAATTTTATTACAGCACTGACTAGACCTATCAACTCAGGCTAAAGAATATAATCCTCTGACAGAGCAAAGCCAAAAATAACAAAATTTTTGATTTTTGGTCAAGTCCACAGTGTTACAATGTTTGTTTTCAAAATAAGCCCTTCTCCTGATGTTGGCCATTTTGGAGTTCAAAAAATGTGACTGACGTTGCCAGTTCAATTTCCAAATAAGCAATATATCAATTAAAAGTGCATTTCTATTCTAAAGATTGTGCTAATCGAAAGCAATGCAAGCGTCTATGACACTGCTCAAGTGGCAAAAGCAGCTGACTGGGGCAGACCTGTAACAGTCAAGATAATATGAAAGCTAATTGGTTACAATCAAACCACCTACAGCATATGAAACAACATAACACACTGCAATACAATTGCTATGAAACTATCAACTGCAATCCAGAGTCAACAGTATGATAATTGCCAGCTAGCGCATAACATCAGCATATCAATTAATAAAAATTCAACAATTTGGACATTGTGCCCACCTTCAGTACTTTGGTGGTAGATCACTATATCCACCAGGCGGAGGGTACTGACCAGGAGGGTACTGACCAGGAGGGTACTGACCAGGCGGGTACTGACCAGGCGGGTACTGACCAGGAGGGTAAGCCCCAGCTGGAGGGTATCCAGTAGGAGGATAACCTCCAGAAGGTGGATACTGGCCTGGATGGTAACCTCCAGGTGGGGGAGGATAAGAACCTGGTTGTGGAGGGTAGACACCAGCCTGAGGAGGCATGCCAGGATTATATGCTGGGGGCGCCTTGGGTACTTGTTGTTGGTAAGGCTGGCTTGGAGGTGGATGGTGGCCAACAGGATAAGATGTCTGAGTTGTTGAGTATGACATCACATGTGTTTGAGGAGCAGCACGGCTATGACCATATCTCTGAAACACACAAGTATTACATACGTAGATGCACTAAACAAATCCTTAGTCACTTCTCACCACAACACGAACCACAAACTGGCTGTGATCTCCTCGCCCTGTATTGGCTGGAGGCTTGGTCTGGCCAGTCGGCAAAACACCAACATGCTGATTAGGATGACAAACACTCTCCAGGGTAACGTAGTAGTTCGAATGTTCAATAACTCTCAGATCACAAAACTTCCCACCACCACCCTGTTCAAAAAGATATTAAACACATCATAAATACATCTACTGACTGTGAACTAGCGCACTGTAGTAAGCTCTCCATTTCTGATAGCCAACCACGATGCAGGGTTCTTCACATTCTGTAGAGCAACAATGCCATGCCCACGCTCATGGACAATAAACTGAGCTACATAAACAGAACACATTATGAAAATCATACCAACAATATCAATTCAGTTACCTTTTTGGCCGTGACCCCCAAAAGCGTCAACTCTACCATCTCTAATTCTCAAGGCTCGACCATATGTTTTGGCATAGAGTTGAATGATTGCACCTTGGCTGAAATGACCAATTACTGCAGAAGATGGAGCTGGCAGAGTGACAGCAGAGTGTACTTCAGTGTGAACACGAACTGGTGAAGGACCAATAACTGGAGGAGGTTGATAGACACTTTGAATCATGATTGGGGGAGACTCATAATATGTAGTGGTGCCACATCCATCATACTGTTCAAACAAAATACCTCAAATCCCCATTTTCACATCTAATAATAATAATAAACACAATAATAGCAAGACTACTATGCCCGCCATTCCTGACAAATCTACTATCTCGTCTAACAGTAGCAGCTATCCAACTAGACGAAACATAAGCAGGTATTGCACGGTAACTGGACATCATTCCAGGTCATCACAACCTGCAGAACTTACAGAAAACAGTGCTTCGAATCTTAAATTGCATAAAGTCATCATGTCTTCTCTCTAACAGCCATGATGGTCTATAAGCACCTCTGAGGCAGGGTATGCTTCGATGATTACAAGAGGCCTACGAACCAGACTGATCTGGTTGAGCACGACCCATAATAATGATAATGATAATAATTTATTTTCTTCTACACCACAATGCATTTCTTTCTAAACGTGTATAAACAACACAAACAATGCTAAGAGAAGAAATGACAAAACAAGAAAGCAAATACTAATTAATAATTATTGTTCATAATGACCTTTTTACATCATCATATGTAATTGCAAACAATTCTTTACTAGATTATTATCAGGTTGTTGTCTATACATCAACCATGACATATCGTGTATCTCAAGACCATTCCTTGATTCAAATTGGTCTATTTGTGTCCATATAGTCTGTTCTCTCTTTGCTCTTTCAGATGCCTCAGTAGAACAACTACTCAATCTATACTTGACTGAGTCTCTTTTCCTCATTCCCAAACTCTAAATGTCTGATCTACTATTTCCACTGTCGTGACTTTGTCTAACCACCACAGATAGAGTAAAAGAAGATCTTAGTTAAACAAGTCTTTTAATCCATCATACCATCACAAGCACCAAACTGGTCTAACACTACCCAAAATGGTTGATTGCCACAATAGTTAAAAGTGGTTTAGTGACATTTCAACAACCACCCTTCACAATTGAAGACCTCTACTTAACTCTCCTTATAATTGAAAACCAATCCATGTCTCTCCGCAAATGACAAAGACAAGTCAATCGTGAAGCCATGCAATCACAAGGCAGAAAACCGTGGAGTACTAATGTCAAATCATCAGCATACACTAACAGCCTAAATGCAACCCACTGAGCTATGAGATTACTACATACATCCTTATGCAAAAAATGCCAGATTAGTCTTTGTACCAAAGAAGGTATTGGTCAAAAGAAAAAACCCATTCCACTGGTTAGAGATGTAAACACCATTTTTCTCTATGTTTGCAATAGCAACAGGATATCAAAAACACTCAGCCACAGCAACAAGCAAGCACATATGACACTACTATGTGCAACCAAGGGACAAAATCACACTCACAGAAAACCAGACAAACAGCTGATGCCATGCTTATCTACAGTGCTTACGACCTGTAATAATGCCAATATAAACCTTCTGATGGAACAAAACTGGCAAACTCATTACTCAAAATGCACGTGATGAATCACGTCTATATAAATAGGTATATTCTATAATGACATGCACCCTTCTGGCAATAAAAGAAAAGATAAACAGACCTCATACAGGTCCATTTAAATTTTATTTTAAGTATAATAATGCATGTTCACGACCTATTTTAATATAAAAAGATAACTTTATTAATATCAATTAATGTAATTACATACTTCAACTTACAATGAGAACAACAGAAAACTGGCCATGGTCTCCTCTTCCAGTCTCATGAGGTGGCTTTAAATGTCCTCCTGGAAGAACTCCCATGTGCTGAGAAGGATGTTTCACTGACTCAGCAATGATGTAATGCTGGTCATTCTCAAATATACGAAAATCACAAAATGGGCCACCTCCCCCCTAAATAGCATTACACAAAACAGAAGAAACAGCTACCCAAATGTCAATACATAAATAGAAACACATTGTCCAAACAGTGGTCAATTGTCCGTTCTTGATAGCCAGGTAGTACTGAGGAAACTTCATATTCTGGAAAGCATAAATGCCAGGGCCACGCTGATGAACTTGAAATTGAGCTAAATTTGAAAATAGTTAAATCAGGTTCTCAAACATGATGATCAGCACACCATAAAATACAAACAAGCAGAAATGGCAGTAAACAGCAAGACAAGCAAACAGATATCAGGACATACAAGGTTTTCCCAAAGCTACGCAGTTAAAACACATAAAGCTGCATATCACAAAGGGGTATTTGAGTCAGACAACTATATAGAAAATAAGTTTCCACATAGATATACATGTTCATCAACAGTGTCTCTCATATGTCAGTGCCAACAGCACTGACAAAATGAAGAAACACTAAAGTGCTAAACCTTCAGATGATGCACAGGCACTGGGGCTTGCTAATTAACATGAAGAGCATGAGAACAGAGCTAAACACATTGACTGGAATGTGGGATTATTGACATCTGACACAATAATTAACACCAGTGATAACAATGAGTGCATGGCTGCATTCCAATTGTTTGTCGGGCTGTCCCTTGGTCTGCATGGTCATCCACAATGTTATTGCAAAGTCCTAGCACATGCGTGCCTTGGGTGAACAAACCAATAAAGTATCTCCAAAACTTACGAGAGCTATAGTTTAAAGGCTATGATTCAAACTGTATAACATCAAAACCGGCTACAGATACTTCAAGGAAGCTACAGCAATGTAATCCATTCATGTATGCTGCTTTAAGTTGCAGAGTTCATCAGTTTAGCCAAAACACTGACTCCTTTCTATCTTTCTGGGGCACTTAATTATGTCCTCTTATCTATTCTAGAATCTTTTTGGACTGATTGACTGCTGCAGTTAACAATTATAAAAATCTGACTGTTAGATAAAGTGCTTCCTCAACAATAAGTGCTACTAATATTGAGCTTCTTAGGTAATCAATAAAAGAAAATTGGGGAAAAAACATAAAAGGACAAACAAACTACAAACAAACATCCAGACACATAAACAAAAGAACAACGGTAAAAACCACTAGATATGACCATAAATGTCACATGTACATGTGATCCAATAGTCTGACCACAAACAACAAACTGCTTACTTTAAATACCATCATACCAGTCTCCTGGCTTAGCATTATTCATGAATGACATCCACCAATGCATGTGTTCATCTGTGTGTGTGTGTGCGTGCACATGTGTCCTCACTCCAAAATGCATTACACACAGCTGCGCCATAACAGACTTAAAGGAACACTCCGGAGAACTGCGCAGCTTCAGTCCACAGCATAGTGCGCAGCCGAAACAGTGAAGTCCAGTGATCGAGAGAGTTCGCGGAAAGTGTTCCTGCATAGGGATGAGTGCCTCGCAAAACTGTTAGAACACGATCGATGACAGTGTCCATTGCCTCTAATGCCAAAGAATCTCACAAAACACACATTCTCTCGCATGTTACCGGATGGAAATAAATCACACAAAAAGAACGTCAGTCTCTAGACAGTCTGAAAGTAGCACAACGATTTCAACCGTTCTTGGAGCAACAAAAACAACAGAGAGACCATTTCCCATTGCGTCAGTAAGGCTCACGTGATCTGAAGGCAAGCAAAAAATGCTACACTTGGCAGACCAAATTCTTAAAATGGCCTTGTCAGTTTTAAGTTATGAAACGTTGTAAACGTAGATCTGCCGGGTTTGCTCTGAGATAGCGCCCAGATACCCAACTTGGTTAGTATGGATTTCCCATTAGTGAGAAAAGGCGAAGCCCCAGCCTAGCACATATTTCCGGAATGCTCCTTTAAACCCAGTAAGTGCATGGCTAGGGCCTTAACTGTCAATACAGTAGGATTTCAGTTATACAAATGCATCAGTTAACCAAATGCAGAGTGCCT
Organism: Corticium candelabrum; assembly: GCF_963422355.1. Lineage (NCBI taxonomy): Eukaryota > Metazoa > Porifera > Homoscleromorpha > Homosclerophorida > Plakinidae > Corticium > Corticium candelabrum. Next base: position 1,980,094 of record NC_085087.1, on the reverse strand, counting down.
TGAATGTCCTCTAGAAGTAAGAACTGTAAACCCTTACACGCGTGCTCAACAAGGTGTAATGCTAAGTTAGTAACATTATATGGTAAATTACTTTCTCATTATTACCTTATAGAGTGCAGTCAAGTCTGGATCTTCGTGCAATTGCTGTTCAGTGTGTACATGTATTCAATTTAGATATAAGTACAGATGGGCAGCCTCGGAAGCTCAGGGATACCTGTTTGCACGTCAAGAGAGTTAGCGTCAGTTATCCGAAATATTCAGAGTTATGAACAGGGTCAGGTCCCAAAGAGTTCGGATAACTGACATCCAACTGCACCTGATAAAATATTGACATTAAATATCAAATCTAAGTCATAACACTACAACAAATTGCCAAACAAAGAATGGAGTGAGACAGACAAATGAACTAATAACTGTAACACTTAACTTCAATATATGCACACAGGTATTCACCTTTAAGTCCTGCACCTCCATGACCATCAACACGACCACTATGATCAACAACTCGAAGAGCAGTGCCACTAGTCTTTCCATAAAACTGAATAATGTTTCCCTGCTGAAAATACCCCTAAAGACAAAAGAAGAGTTGCTAAAGACAAAAGTGAAACAATTGCAACTAACAATTAACAACTAAGCTTGCCACGACAACCAGTAACACTACTGTGGGTATCACATACGTTGCCAGTATGGAGTCTTATTTAATTGAGCAGCTTAACTTTTTTGCGGACACACTAACATTCACATGCATTATGTTTACATTAAGAAGTCTAATCAACTTCATGTGCGAAAAGGAGCAAACATAACAATCAGAGTTTCATCCTGTTTCCCACATCTGAGAGTACCGTATTTCTTCGAATAGTGGCCGCTGGCTCTATTTTAACAAGGTTACAAAACTGCAACCTCTAACAAGAGTGGCTTGTATTTGAGGGTGTCCTTTATTTTTAAGTCTACTTCACACCGTGACACGTTGGTACTTGAACGTTATATTTCTGTTGACACAACTGGACACTTTTGCAAGTGCCAATGGGCCAGGTTTAGCTGTAAATGCCATGACTATTATGTTATAATTGTTAGACGAGTGCGTGTAATAAGATTAGATTGCTGCAAAAGCATTAAAAGCATGTGATATGGGCGTGGCCAGTAAATTTGCAGACTAGTGCAGCCGGCCTCTATTTTCAACAAGTCTCTTCAGCTGTGGCCTCTAAACAAGGGCGGCTCCTATTCGAGGGCGAACACTATTTGAAGAAATACGGTAAGTGCTAACAGTCGTAACTGTAACATGCATTGCTGTACTTTCACTATTATTGAAAATACATACATTGCTTACAAACAGTAAACGTATTTCTCTTCCAGTTATTACCAGAGTCTAGAATGTCCAAATATCAATTTATGGATATTGCACAAAGATCATGTATATCGCGACTTCAGCCATTGTAGCTATACCAACATAGTTCCATACAAGATTCATGACACACAGTATAACAAGACAGCTTTCAAAAATTTGACAGAAGCAAATCTCTGAAGTCAAATCATTCAGGTGCTGCCATGATACTGCGTTCTCCATACTTTTGTAGCCTTCATTGGTTATCTGCCCCTCAGTCACATCTACCATGTCATTTCAAATTTATTATGTCCACATCAATCTACCCATCAAATACAGCAGCATTGTCCATCCCTCAACCAAAAGCTTGTGTGCTACAGCAAGAGCACAATTCAAATGCTTGTTGTGATATCAGTTAGTAAATAACCAAGTACTTAAAGTAACAAACCGCAAGGTATCTATTCCCAGTAAACTCTGCTGATGTCTTATGAAATGACCTTGTTCATCTGCTAACAATAACATAGATGTAGAAAACACCTGTCGATCACCATTGACACATGCCAGCAATCTACTTTACAACATGCAAGATCTATGTTTATTGGTTAGATGGTGTGATGTTATCTAATCAGCAGTGGCGTACATTGAGAGTAGTTGGAGGTTTGCGTTTGCAGCTCTAAAATGTCATTAATGACGTCCTAGTTATAGTATACAGGTGATTTAACTATTACGTGATCTCATATGTGTGGTCTTGTTTTAAACCAATCACAAAATTTACAAGATGAATCTCGCAGAGGACTTCTACATATGCACTTCAGAAACGACATCAACCAAACTGTTCTAGTGTCTCGAATGTTTTACTGTTCCAAACATGGTTTAAATGTCCACCTTCGCTTGCCCAGCAATGACCTTTGCCTGTTACCCAAGCACGTCTCTAAAGACACTCACATAATATTTGAGTCATTGTCTAATTACTAAATATCTTAATAAAGTTATATTAGTAAAATAACTTAGTAAACCATGTGGCATATGATGTGTTTACGTGACGTCATCTACTTATGCCCGAGTGTGATTTGTGAACAATGGCACTTATACGCCTGATTCAGTATAACTCACAAAGTGTGAATTCCATTGTGTCAACAGTTAAATGCAAACATGTCTTTCATATTCTAATATAACAAAAAGCTAAGTTTACAAACAAATTTCTTGCTCTAGGTTACAAAACTTGCTTTATTCTTGTCTCTCTTGACAGAATTATTACCCTAATTTCTGTGATCTCTTTTTCTTGAGTGCTATATACATACAAATGGTCAGCACAAAATGCACTTCTCTGCCCAAGCATCCATTCACATGTAAATGACACATATGTACCCATATTCTATTAAGACAAAGTGCCCTAAATAGTTAAGGATAGCTTGATCATGCCAAAGGGTTGTTCAGCACCTAAAAGTCTTGCTCACCAACGACATGCCTTGTCAGCCAGCCCTTAGTTTAAGAACTTGGTCATCCCAATAAATCAAAATTTTAGCACCTGCACATGGCACTGTCACAACTTCTAGTAAGTTGCATAATTAATGAAAATCACCAATTAGTCATATTTAATCAGGTTAGTAAGTTTATCAATTGATATCAAACATTTGCACCTAATCACTGCTTAGAGCACTAAAAACTCTGACAGCCTTGTTGGCTATAGAAACGAATTAATCCTAGCGGCCGTGATAACTATTTTTAACCAGCTAGACAAATCAATTTTAATTAACACTCTAATACCTAGCATGCCATCCTGTTTTTACACGCACGCCACGTGAAAGCTAATAAAAAGTGCTATGACCTAGCGTGCGCTAAAGGACGTGGTCAGAAGATAGCTCACGTGACACTCACAGACATGGTTGTCGTGCCTCGTGACAAACACTCTGTCTACACAGGCACACCATACAATACGCCTATCCTGGACGTTCCGCAAACTCACAGAAGTCCGACAGATGACAGCAAAACTGATTTCTCTGACTCTGCATTGAGAGCAAGCAGAACTCAACTGGGACTCGAAAAAGTGCTACGGCCATGGCCGTAGCAACATAGCCATTCCGCCGAGCCTGACACAATACATGATTCTTTAGAATCGAGCCAATGCTATTGATGGGCATGTTGTTAGTGTGTGTTATTTACTTATAATCGACATAGCTCGCACTAACTCATGCTCCCAATAGATACAAGTCAAGCTGCTTGCTTCTTTCTTCTGTACAATAGTCAAATCAGGGAATTTGTAGGACATTCATGAGATGACGTCCTATTTCTAGCTAGGCAGCGTATACATATAAGTCTACAGCCAGTCGACTGCATGCTACAGAAACAAACTTCAAGAGATTTTTCCTTGCTGTCATTGCCTGGGCACTTGCGGTTTTCATTTAACTTCTCCAGTAACGTACATTTGTGCAAAATGAGCACGCGCATTCTCATCCCAGCTGCATGGGTAGCGTTTACACGACATATGTGATGATACCTGACCCAAGTCAGTCTGGGCTGGACCCCACTAGAAATGCCGAGTCGAGCCAGCTCAATGCAGCTCGGCAAGGCTCAATCCGCATTTACACATGCCTGCAGGGTTACCCCCACCATATAAAAGGGACGGCGCTTTGCAATGCCTTGGCTTCCACTCGGTACAGGCCTGCCATGCTTTACTGCATCAGTAGGCGGTGATTAGCTATGAAGATAATGAACTTGTATTTGTATTTTGAAAAGTGGGAAGTTGTTTGAGACTAACAAGTAGTTCCTGGGATGCTTGGTTTGAAGATAAGACCAATTAGGACAAAGACTGCCATATGGCATGAACTTAATTGTAATCTAGGTGCACTGCCCCCTATGTAGGTCAGTATCTGACGGTAACAAACGATTCTGTAGATATCTTGCCCTTCCTATACTACTAGTAGGTTCTCAGCTTCTTGAGGTCTAGAAATTTTCCAGTGGCTATAAGGCTTATTATAGCCATCATGTGGTCAAGCACAGTGAACGAAGATGGAGAGAAACTTTAATAATAAACCACTTTGTTCTTTTTGTGCCTGAGCATTCCATGACAACAGTTTGTGACTTCTCAGGGGTAAGTAAACCTGCACCAAAGCTTTCCTGGAGCCCGCCACCACAAAAATTGGAATGGGCGTGGTTGTAGCAATTTCCGCCATGCCTTACAAATATCTTGGGGACATCCCTGGCCTAGTACATAATACAGTACACACACTTCTCAGTGTATGATGCAATACTCTAATTATATTCAGGTACCCCTAAAAATACGTCGGAACACAAGGCATTAACTAAGGGGGCGAATTAATTAGTGGGTGATAAATAATGACAGCTACATTCAAACATAGACAAAAATTACGTACCGAAATTTTGACCGAAATCGACAAGTTGCCCACAGCTCGAGCAGTGTCCTGCACAACAGCTCCAATGCCTCGAGCAGCCGCTCCTATTAGTCCACCAAGCCTTCGTCCACGCGGCTCCACGTACACCTCCTGTCACAAACATAGAGCATCGAGCCATCAGAGCAAACGATCACTTTACGCAATACATTTTCACCTTCGTCACCACGACTCGCCTACCTGCAAGTGAAACAAATGGACGTCACGCCACGCCCATTCAGTGGGAAAGTACATGTATTAGTACGTCTGCTGTCATACGGTACGTACACAATACTTGTAACAGTAATAACGTAACATAACTTAGTGCTACATGGTCGATCTAGCCACTTACGCTTACGGCTACATATGTCTACGTTCGCGCGAGGCAATAAAAGGCGAGCAACTTTGGAATAGCTTACCTGCCATCTTAGCTATTGTACTGATCTCGTTCCGTCACAACTCAAGTATTGCAAGTGGCCCTACTCACTGCTGACTCAACAGAAGCACGTGACTTCCGGGTCTCTACAAGGCGGGGTCTACGTTTACGTACGCGTTTTAGAGGTTGCGTACTCGAGTTCAAATGACCCCTCTCGTTCGGAACTTGTTACTTTCTAGGCTGGTACAATCGTAGAAGGTGTGAATCACGCGTCTAACATAATGACTGCGCGTACAATTTGGGTTTATGTCGGTCTCTTGTAGCGCCTGAAGTCATCTTGCTCTCCGATGGGAAACAAGCAATCAAGAAAGCATAGCCAGGAGTTGAAGTACTCTCGTAACACAGCCTACTTGGCTGCACCGAGACGAAGCTCGCTGTCAGGTCTCAGTCCAGAGCTTGAAGAACTGCTAAATCACGAGAAAATGATGGGAGTCGCGAGCAAACTGAGTTCTTTTGCAGACAACTTACAGTGTGTTCTAGACGTCCAGGATTTGGCTAGCTTGTCGTCGGACAGTCTTGATGGCAGCGGCCTGACGCCACTTCAGAGGCGGAGACTTATTAGAGCTGCTCAGAATAGTGCCAGACCTGCTAGACGCGAAAGAAGGGAGCAAGTGGCGAATGGCTTGCGTGGAGTTGGTAATGAGTCTCCGTTAATTTTGACCAGAGCAGGTGAACGTAGAAGTAAAGGTCTGAACGAAACTACAAGAGGTATGATAAGTGCTTAGCTAGTAGACCTGGAATTTGTAGTACTTCCTCTGCTGAATGTTTATGTATCATGGGTGTAAAGTAAGCAGTCAGCTTGTCATGCTGTACGCATGACATTATTACGCTTATTAGTTTTTTGGGAAGTTGTGGTTATGTAATATTTAACTCACGGCTTTTAAGTAAGTTAAGTAGGTAAGGTTTGAAATTCAACGAGAGAACAACAGAAATGTAATTTTTAGATAAGAAAAACGTTAACTGTTAATTAAACTGCTTATAGAGTTAAATATTTGTAAATTTACTCATATGTAAACAATCGTAGCCAGTGTTCTAGCCAATATTGTCGTTTGTGTATCATATGCTATGCCCATTTTGGAAGTTTGAAAGGTTGGTAAACATCAGGAAAGTTACAACCATTACCTAATTAGTGTCCAGTCGTGGCAACATTGAGGTGAAATACAGGTTAGCAATGGAATGCAGTTCTGTGATAGAAGAATGCAGATTAGAGGAAAGAACTATTATGTATTGGCAATAGATCTAGGCACACTTAGCATAACAATGTTACATTGATAGACATACCGTATCCCCCCTAATAACGCCCTGGGCGTATAGAAAAGAAAACCATTTTTTCTGGGCGTATACTAGGGCATGGGCATTATTTTATCCTAGGCGTATACATGGTCACAAAATGCTGTCGTTTGGCCAGTCATCATCTAAATACTTGAAGACAGAAATACCACAACTGCTTGCAATATCCATTTGTAAGATCAAAGGTACTGGTATCCATACAGCATCAACATACACGCAGAAACTAAACACTATATACACGTGGTCGGCCTGAAGCTCATCAAGAGCATCAGGGTCAGTAATTGCAAGGAAGACATGAGTCTAGCAGCAAGCACTTTCACTCAACATTGACACTAGCTCATCAAACGCACACAGACGGAGATGAATGTTCTGCGGACCCCATTTTGTTTTGTCTGCGCATGCGTATTCTGGGCTTATACTTGGGCAAGGGCGTATAGTTGGGCATGGGCGTTTTTTGGGCTGAAAGTTTTGACCTGTTGCACATGGACGTTATTAAGGGGCATGGGCATTATTACGGGCGAATACGGTATTGGAATAGTCTATAATCAGACCTATAAGAAACTAAACTAACAGCGAATTCAATTCAATTATTGTCTTTGAAATGGCTTTGCAAGTGAACATGAAAGTCATATCGTTAGCCAACAGCTAGATTATCTTCTTGTATCTGCAAAGACTTTTTGTACCTATCAACAGGTGTTCTTATATGCACACATTTCAGCATCTAGTTTGTACTTTAATTTATTCTCAGCCTTTTCTCTATGAGATTCAGCAACTGGACATGTAGCACATGATGAATCTGACGTTTTTATATATCAGAGGAATGACCAGTGTATGAACAGTAAAAGTATCCAGCTTTTATGACTTCTTTGGATATGAATAATCATTTCAGCAAGTTCTGGTAACGATGAATACATTACCAGGTTGATTATAGCTGACTTGCACATTCTCTTTGTGTGGATTCTTAATTAATTATGTGTAGCCAGCCTGTGCCAGGATATTTTACTTGCTGATCAAGTTGTAGCAAGTACGGAAGGAGGTCTCTGTGCAAGACCAAGCACTTGCGTAGTGATTGCAGGAACATTTTATTGAATCATGACAAAGCTTTGCTACCGTCTTTGCAGAAACGCGGCTAAAATTCTAAGAGTTACTCGAGAGATGTTGCCTAACTGTTCTGATGATTCAGAACTAGAGCAAACTACATTGTTGACATTCAGGGGCCCTTAGCTATAGGGTCATTGTGAAGTATGTACTTTGTAGACCTTGTGCAAGTGTGGCAAGAGGAGAAAGGTGCTCGTGGGTTATGAAATGGGCATGGATGTGCATGCAAGGCTGAAGAGACCAAGTGCTCTTGAAGCCATACTACAGACGACGACTTCCTGATTGTTGGTAAGTAATATCACATAACCATCCTATGCGCTCTCTTTTCACACTAATATGTAGCAATCATATGTTCAAACCTGGTTTCTTGTAAAACGTAATCTACTTGGTACCTTCGACCTGATGCGAAGAAAGATTACTGCACATGACCCGAACTGAGCTTCAACAATGAGATTACAAAATTGCTCCCGGACGTTTTCCTCTTTTCTTAGCTGTGACTACGCTCTCCTATGCATATCCAGCTTTGCCTGTAGTTCAGCCCAATCTTCTATCTTGATTACATAGCAATTCAATCAAGTTTGGGGCTGCAACCACTCAGTGCAAGACCGACTATTCTTTGATACAACAATTCATGAGGTTGTTTCTGCACACTTTATAAAAGTTGTTTGTTATAAACTAAATTTGGGAGCAATAATGACACATAGCACAAATAAGCGCATCATGTGGACAATGGCCAGTGTAACTGTTTGTTTGGGATTTGTTTTATCTTCTTGGCACACCACTAAAGTCCGCCCCAGCTAACTTCAACCTCGGGAACCACTAAGGAATTTTGTAACTAGATTAAGACATAGTACACTGAGAATGTGCCGATATCATGATTGCATAATGAAGTAGAAACCACCACCGGCATGGAATACATGATGCACTGATGGTGTAAAGTCACAGAATTGGGGCGTTTCTCTGTAGGAGAATGTTTTCCAAAGCTTTTTGACTTGTGTAGACTATTATCAATAACATTAACAGCTACGTTTACCAGTGGCAGATCCAGGATTTAGCCAAGGAGGGGCACAGAAATGACAGAATATCTATGATGTCACAAGTTAATATTAATGATGTACCTAACACAATGCACTATTAGTAGGTCTTGAGAGAAGGTATGATCCAGATCTGAGTATGAATCAAACACTGAAGAAGTGATCTGCATGATGGGAGAGTTTTGTGTTTTTTCAGTGCAGTGCTGTAGTCAGGAAACACAAGTGAATGCATAGATAGTACGTACACGCTGTGCGCGGCACTACCAATTAATGTCTTTTAATGAATCATATATATAAAAACTTAAAAGTAAAGACACAGGCTATAGCAAAAGAAAAAAGACTGCCAAATGGGGGAGGGCGTGCGCTCTGTCTGGATCCGCCACTGTTTACAGTTATTACCCCCTCAGATAGCTCAATGTTTCAAGGTGTTATTACTCCTAATCATAGAGTATAAAACAGTTTGAAAAACTGAAAAAGATGTAGGGTTGCAGTACATAAAAGAATAGGTCATTGTATCCATTGAAATGCAGTTTCTGAGGGCTTCACAATAGTGGAATGGGAAAAGACATCTACTTGTGTAATAGTGGAATGGGAACAGAGTTGTAGCTTGAAAAAAATGTCTACCATTCACTTGTTCTATATTCTTGATTACACGCCAGAGAATGGCCAATAGGGTCACTTGTCAATTACTCTACTACCAGCTTGCATTCTCGTAGTCTTAATTAATAGTCAGTGCAGTACGTGGCTTTTCATGAACTTAATTGTACCACCTCTGCTTGTGCTACTAGACAGGGTGGATCTTCTATTTATCGGGGTCATTTTCATTATAAGAACTTTCAGACAAGCTTAAAATGGTTTACAATTGAACCCTTGGAGTTTGAATAGAGAAAGCTTTTGTTATGTGTATTGTTGTACATAATGTATTAGTTATGATGTTTAAGCAGTATGTTACGTTTTGTAATCTTTTATTGGTTGTTAGGAAATGGAGTTTCTTCTCGTGTTCAAAGGGCTCCAGTTCCTTTACGAAAGCGAGACAGCACATCAGTTGACACTCCAAAAACGAAACTGAGCAAGAAAAACAGACAAATAAGTACACCTGTTGATATGTTTTATGAGCAAAGGAGCCAAACAGAAATAATTCAGCCAAACAGTGTAGCAGTGGCAGCCATTGAGAGTTCTGTTGATTCAGAGAGCAATTACGTAGAGTTTGTGAATGCTAAAGAAAATCATCCACCTCTTTCTGAACACACCCTAAAGCGAACAGCTAGTGACCCTATGCTCCTTGACAGATGTGAGAATGAGAACACAATTATGCAACCTGAGCCTTTGTACCTAGCTCCATTATCAGGTGAAGTGATTTCTTCAAGTACACCACCTCCAAGTATGATATTTAATAGATTGAAATTGTCTTAGTTTGTGTTTACCAGCAATAGTATTTATTTTGTGTAGTGTCTCCTACAGACAGCATAGGAGAACATTGGTCAAAACACTTGCCTATTCGTTTCATCTTGGAGACTATTCGGAATGACGTAGGCAATAGTGACACATTGTTTGCTGCATGTCAGAGTCTAACTCAGCTTGTCAGGCAGAGTAAGTTGAACAATCATGTGATTTCAGTTGTAATTGGTTGGGTAATTACTGTTGTATTCATATAATTATGTTGTGATTGTGAAGGATTGGTAAACAGAAAAGCTGCATATAGTGATGGTGCAATATCTGTAATCAGTGATGCTCTTCATCGTCATGGTGATGCTGATGTGCTTGTGGAACAGGGGCTTAGAGCACTCGCCAGATTGTGCCCTGGTGGTAAACAAAATCTTAGATTTTCAACTCTGTCGTGTGATTGAGTCTATGTTTGTTAGTTCCTGAGGCTGTTTCTGAGATTGTCAGTAGTGGTGGGATTGAAAGTACAGTGAATTTAGTTTCACGGCATGAAACACATGGAGGTTTATGCAGAGCAGCCTGCATGTTGTGGTCATGCATAGCATGTGAAGGTGAGATATGCAATCTCTCTATTTGAGGAAGTATGAGTTTGTAGTACAGAGTTTGACTTCTAGATTTTGACAGTCGGGATACAATGGTTAATGCAGGTGTTATTCATTGTGCTCTTAAGATGCTGCAAGACTTTTCTGATCCTGTAACTCTCATGATGGCTTGCGGAGTAATTTCATGTGTTTTAGCTCAAAGTCAGTAGTGCATGTCAGTTTCTGCTTTGTGTTCCTTTCCCACTGTCTTCTTTTTTCTTATGGCAGATATGCAAGCCAAGAATGTTTTGAATGATGAAGAAGGTCTTCTTTCTATTTCTCTAGCAATGCAAATGCATTTGTCTCGTGCCAAGCTGCAAATGTATGGCTGTGCTGCTATTGGCAGTGCTACATTTCAAGGTACAACAGAAATAGTGTGTGTGTGTGTGTGTGTGTGTGTGTGTGTGTGTGTGTGTGTGTGTGTGTGTTTGTGTGTTAGAGAGTCATCCAGTAGAGTGTATACATTCGGGACCTCGCTGGGTTGCAAGTTCAAGTTGTAGTGATGACGAGATATGGCATAATTTCGTTGGGCAAGAAACTGACTCACAATTGCCTCTCTCAACTCTGGAGTTTAAATGAGTATCTCGTCTTTGACTGGGGGCTAAGCGGCCATTGGCTGTGACATGACATTAGCCACTGGGGTCCAGATGAGATTTAGGGTGCTTACACTACAGTTGGCTTCATAAGCCGGTGCTTCTGTGAGTACCTGGCCCGGCTCCAGGAGATTGCTAGCGCAGGCTCAGGGTTCTCCTGCCGGTATCTGGCAGCTCCTAATGTTTAATTTTTAGTTTAGTGTGTGAAACAACTTTCAATGCTCTACAAGTCATGTGTCAAGTGGGGTATGAGTTTCAACATTGACTACTATGTGTTCCCCATGAGTGTAAACTTTGAGAATCATCAATGTCTGTTTTTTGGACTTTCGCAATGGTCTCAGTATCATTAGAAACCGCTAGGTCTTGCATTTCTGTTTATCAAATTATCTAAGCCCTTCCTACAAACGAAACAGAAGGATAATACTTTTTGCATATCAAAGACTAATGGGTGGAGCAATTGTTATTATCCAATTATCCTGTAAGACAACGTATCAGCAACTGGAACCATTCATAAGCTAGTTGGTGTAACAGGGTCCAACTGGAGCAGTTCTTAGTGCTCTAACGAACACACCTGGTGTGACCTCTACTTTATTACTCACTTCTGAGTTCACACTTACGGGGAGTAGACCATAGATATAGTTCTAAATGTGGGACATGAAAGAGCTGTCATTTCTGCTGATGGTCATCAGTTACAAATTTTGATGAGTTTATATCTGGGTAGTGTCATCCACAAATCAGGTGGTTGTTCTAAAGAAATTGACAACAGGATTACTAAAACAAGTACATGCTAGATGATTGTTTGTCGCCACGATGTATTGTGAACTAGTGTAATAGATGTGAGTATAGATTCACTGACATTTAAATTTGACCGTGGAATTCTATTTATGGAAATACAAGTTGTATAGGCAGTAAAATTTTGTATGAATTTAAATTCTGATGTACTGGTGCCATATTTATTTTATGGTATTTGTTGCATGTAGATAATGTCGTAACAGAGAGAGCATACAAGGATGGGATTGCAGACTTTGTAATTGCTGCCATGAGAAACCATGTGACTAATTGTGGTGTTTTGTTATACGGATTGAAGGCACTTGCAAACTTTGTACTAATTGGTGAGACATCTTGCAGTAATAATATCTTTCAAACTCAGAAACTGTTAGTCGTTAATACTCTGTAATATTGTGTGGTAGGAAATGCTTGGAAATTTGTATTGGATTGTGGCATTGTTGATATTATACTGGATGCTTGCAGAGCATACAAAACAAATGCAGCTTTACATTTGTGGGCATGTTTTGTTCTCCAAGTTCTAATGGACAAAGGACAAGGTATGCATGAGCTTCTTCTTGTATGATTGACATGATTGTTGTATGTTCTATGTTATGATTGCTCTATAATGTTGGGTAAACTCTAGCTGTGCACAGCATAATATTACTGTGCTATGAATCAAGTTACTTAGTGTCAAATTACATGTTATTGTAATAGTTCCTTATATATATATATATATATATATATATATATATATATATATATATATATATATATATATATATATATATATACAGTATGTATCAGTAAGACAAGCAAGGAGCAATTTTTATGCAAGGGGTAATCTATAGTTGTCGACATTTACTTAAACATACACTTTTGAGGTGGAGTAGAAAATTTCGATGATCTGTTTTGGTCCAGAAGTAGATAGAAGTGATACTGAAGTCAGGAATTGCATTTACGCATAAGCATGTTGTATATGCATCTAGGCTACTAACTATTCGTTGCCATGTATGACGCATATAGCGTGCACTAGCTGTTTGGAGCAAGTATGGCGTGGAACGGTAGGTACTCTGTGGTGCTGACAGACCTGCCTGAGAAACCTTTTGCTGTTCATAAATTGCTGGCAAACAGGTACCAGCAGTTTGTGAGCACTTGTGTCTTTGACCAGCCCATATTTTTCTTGTGAGCTTGGAAGCTGCACAGAAAGTTCAATGACAATGGAAGCCGCTGGCCAGAGTGATGAAATGTGCATCTCAATCTTCGAAAGGGCTTCTAATTGTTTAATTATTGTAATACCTTGATACATTAGAAATAGGTTAACATGGCCAAAATTTGTTATGTACACTTAGGTGAGGGGAGGGGTATGGAGAAAAAAGTACACTTTGTATACTTGAGTAAAAGTCGACAATATGGATGACCCTCAAACAAAAATCATATGTTTGCAATGGTTTTCAGTCACATTTGTTTCTATTGAGCTTTGTATTAAAGGGTAACTGCAACTTGCAGAAATCAAGAATTCTTTTATGTTGAAAATCGATAGTTCTAATTGCATACATGACAGGAAAATACGTTTAGATTTTTAAGTTAAATCTTTGCTGTGAAATAGCTGGTCAAAGTTGCTTCAGCTTTTTCAAGCGTGGCGTAGTGTACGCATCACATAGGGGAGACTTTACACTAGCGTGTATTGTAAGCAAAGAAATCTGTGAAGAAGGATGGGTTAGTATTGCATGGCTGAAGGCTGCACCAGCTCGTGCAAATCAGGCACAAGCGTGTTTAATTATAAAAAGATGCCAACTAAGAAAAGAGTGGAAATCGCAACTAGGGACGATGAGAGACGGCTGGAGTGGTCGTACTGAGTTGACAGGAGTCTATAGTAGCCATTTTGAGCCTGAATGCTTCGAAATACAGCCAGGTGTATTCAAAGAGCTTTGGCTTGGGTTGTAGATGAGCAAAGTTGAGGCTGGTTGTAGTGACCAGACACCAAGACACACTGCAGCAAACTGAGATTGTTTGTTATACAAGCCAGAGTAGGGTTGTGCTCGTTGATTTTTGAGACAGCCTCAAAGACAACACACAAACTCCACATGAGTTCTGATCATCTCGTAATGACTGCAGCTACACCTGTGCACATGTGACAGTTGTGTATTTACTCGGATGTGTATCAGTTACATTGCTATTTCTATTTCTACTTACCATTGTGACAGGCTTTGGGTGGCCTGTCCTCTATCTCGTCAGTTTCCAAGGCAGCAGGCGATACCTCAGCTTCAGGGCCACTGTAGCTGGGCTCAAACATATATGGTCAAATGCCTCACAGCAGAGCTTCCTCATTCTGCGATTCATGTGATGACAGGCTGTACCATCACTTGAAAGATTTCCGGAGGGCTCTTCAGAAGACTAGCTCGCTGTTGTTACCTCTACCGTGGTAGTGGTGCTTTAATTAGATCTGCAGATGTGGCCATTTTATAGTCCGTTGACTATACGACATACACACGTCTCCCCTTTGTGACATGTAAACTATTGCTCACCTAGCTTTTGCAAGAACTCGAAGAACCAGAAGCAACTTTGACCTGCCATTTTACATCAAAGACATAAAACTTAGATGTCTAAACTATTTTGCTGTCATTTATGCAACTAGTTTTTATTTGTGGTTATGGTGTACAGAGTCTTTGTGAAGACAGGCGAGCTGTCTTTAGATGGAGGAGCTTGTCTATGTGTCTATTTTGTGGATATTTGTTTGACAAATACAGCTAAAGACATACTGTTGCAGTGTATTGTCCTTGCTTAGGTTACTTTGTTGGATGTACTATTCATCTCTTGCAATTCCATTTTGAAGTGAAATGGGATAAATAGTTTGACGTAATTATGCATAGTCTATTTTGCAAGGACAGTATCTGGTTTAATTAAATAGTTTAGTTAATTTTAGAATTCTAGTTGCAAAATTGTTATTTCTCAAGCAAATCAATAAAGACTAGTTAAAAGCAGTAAAGTTCTAAGACATGGCAAGGAAGTAATTCTTGTTTAGGTATTTTGAAACAGTCAATGAAACTACAGTATAGTTACACCGTTTGAGAATCAATTCTATTTTGGCATTTATGAACATGTGAGTGAATGTTTCGGTTTCACGTCAGTTGACTTGCAAAGTAAAAGTGGAAGAATAAGAGTATAGATGACATGTGGACGAAGTGTCTATCACTATGGCACTGTGACTACCTAATTGTACACTGTAGTCAAATAGCTTGGCAAATCATGAATTGAGTTTTGGAAATACTAAGTTGTTACAACAATATTGAAATAGGCAATAGAATATTTTCTGTGGTTCTAAAACCCAGAGAGGCAATCAGATTTGTCTATTTATCTGATTTTGCATATTATTTTATTGAGCTAGGCATAGTTTGTGAATTTGTATCATTCATTGAATACTAGTTTGCCAAATTTTATTGTGCCTACTCAGTAACGGTGTTTGAATGTTTCAGGTGAAGCAAAGAAAAACCTGATGGAACAGTACATTGTAAATTGGTGCATATTTATAATGGCAGTACACAACGAGTCTTCAGAAGCATACCTTGCTGCCAAGACTCTTCTGCATTGGTTTCCACCTTACAATCAGTTCAGTTTGAAAGCAGCTTTGTCTTCAGCTGATTAGAGTTACTGATGTTCTTCTCAAGTCATAATTCTGATGAATTATATAGATGAATATTTTCTGGCGTATTGCAGCTTAACTATAGCTGTTATGTTGTTAGTGTTGGCAAATTTTTGTTTCAGACTGCATACTATACTATATATAGTTTGGTAAATTTGGTAGAGTTATAATATGATAAAGTAGTTTTTGCTGCTTTAGATTTACAATACAAAGTAATAGCAAATATTAATTGACAGCAGGAGTTTGCTGTAATGTGCAAGTCTCATATTCACTGAATTTGTATTTATTGATAAACGTGGATACGAGCAAGTTGATTGGACATTCGTCTGTCTTTACATTATCATTATCTACTCTACATAGTTTCAGAGAAGCTCTACTCTTTCATTTCCAAATGATAACGTTTACGGTCAATGACAGAATTTTATGGAGTGCTTGAAAATTTAATTAATTAATTAAACATCAAATCAAAAACTTTGTAGACTTTAGTTACTGATTTGATTAATGTGTGTACACATTAAATTGATATTTAATTTTGATTACAATTAACTGTTTCAATGCTACTAAAATAATTTATTGCAGAATTCTCTTACAATTATACAAGATTGATTGAGTAGCGAGTTAGTGTAATTTGTGAAAACAAAACTAATAATTGCTTTCACAGACTAAATGGTGTGCTGTAGGAGAGGCAAGTAAGTTCTACTTCGCGTGTCAATGCTGTGCTATGGCTCAGCCTTCATTTAGATATGGACACTGAAAACAGTGGATCTATCTATTGAAATTCTTTATCTTTTGGGATATACACGTTGTTCAACTTATTAAACGTCCATCAGTTGTATGGGTAAT
The DNA here is from genome assembly GCF_963422355.1 of Corticium candelabrum. Taxonomy (NCBI): domain Eukaryota; kingdom Metazoa; phylum Porifera; class Homoscleromorpha; order Homosclerophorida; family Plakinidae; genus Corticium; species Corticium candelabrum. The sequence continues at coordinate 1,963,658 of NC_085087.1, read as the reverse complement.
TTTGTGAACATCTTACTTCAATAGATTTTCATTTGCTGTCAATTGATATGACTACATTCTACATTGCTAGACAATATCTGATTACAGGTACACATTTGCAAATGGTGGTTGCAGAGCTAGACGCAAGCAAGATTTCAAATCATGAAACAATAAGTAATGGTACAGCATACCTCAAAGGTAAGTAGTACTAAGTACGTTAATAAGGCAATTACTGAAATGAAACCCTTTTTAATAGTCCTCAAGTGAATGCAGAGAAAGGCTAATTGTGCTAGCTGTCGTTGCACTCGTTTCTTTAACCTGCCAAGAATCTGAGATGAGCATATTGGCCTAATAGCTAGACCTTCAGAAAAATCAGTCTAAATTTTATTTAAAAAGATTGAGATACTATTTATGACCAAATGAATTAATGTTCTGATGATTGGATTTACTGGTCCGGTTTGAGCTTGAACAAAATTACAGAGAATTTTGATAGGGGTGTGTGCAATGACATTTGCTGTAAAAATAGTTTGATACAAACTTACTGCGCATATCACATCCCATGTTTGACTGGCCAGATGATATTAAACAGCATCATGTCCAGTTTCGAGTTCTACTCGATATCCAAGCCCTGTTTGATTTAGTTTTTCATCCTAACCTTGCAGACAAGGAAACGAGAACTGTGCATGTTCAAAAGTGACACATCACGTTGTCATTAGCATCTGAGATCGAGGGAAGAAGAGGGAGTTGCAAATTGGGGGCGGAGCATGACAGAACCCCAAGTACACGTGTACTAAGTTAATTTTTGTTGTTTGACTGCCCTACTGTTTGTTTACAAGAGTAGTGGTTCAAGGTTGTATTCAATGTTGGAGGGGGCAGCCGCTCTCTCAGCTACCAAGCTCCGCCACCACTGATTGTTTATTTGTTATTTTTGTCGGTCGGTTCGGTTTTTATGTCGAAATATCCAATCATCAAGTAATTTAGTTGGTTTGGCCTAAACGGCAAGAAGTTTTATATTCAGTGACCATGCATTCTGTACATAGAAATTTAGAATAGAGTCAATGACATTGTCACCTTGATACAGCAAAGAGAGTATGTGGAGAAGTAGATAGGACGAATCTTACTAAGCATTCATTAACTCCTTTATATAAACAACACATGGAAGGAGTATGCGTGCAGAACTGAGATTGTGTGGTCAAGTTTTAGCCACAACTGAAAACTTGAAACATCTGGGCATCCTGTCTAAATTTGATGGCAAGAGTAAATCTTTGGTTGAATCTTGTGTAAAGAAGTTATATGCAGCAGCAAATGCAGTTATTGGAAAATTGAGACCTGTGTGCAGAACATTTGAGGTATGGAACCCTATTCTTGAGAGACAACTTCCTGTTTTGAGTTATGGATGCTGTCTGTTGAGCCTAAACAGCAAATCTGTATTAGATATGGTGGCTAATAATTAAAGAGGCTTTGGTTTTATTAAGAATAATTCAGATATTGTTTGTTCATAGAGTTGTCCACTCCCAGAACAAAACGGTTTTGATGTAGCAATGAATGCAAAAAGGTCAATTCTTAAAAGTGTGAAAGGCACTTGAAGAATTAAGACAATCTGATTAAAGAAAGATTCTTGTTTGTTTTACAATAAGCTAGTAAAAAGTTAGAATTGTATTGTCCTTTTTTAAATCTTTTTTTCTTAGCTTGTCTCTTTGTAAACCTGTTAGGAACTCTGCCCGTTATATACAGGTGCGAAAGAAAGAATATACATGACTATGTACTTCCTGGTGTGTAGTTTTAGTTTTGAGTGTACCCACTACCGTGGTACACGTGTATGTATATCTAAATAAATCTATTATATGTAAATATAGAAACATATTATATATACTATATAGGGATATCAGTAAGTACAGGTGTTTACTTAACTTTGCCTTTGCATATGAATGTAACAATGCTTATTTTAATTAAGTTTAAAGGTATAACCATAGACGTAGGAGTGGTTTGACTTTGGGGCCCAAACATTAAATTTTTGCAGGGTACGTAATGAAGTGATGCAGTTAAAACGTTTGATGGCCATGTGGTTCTCTTGGGCTCCCACTGTTACTAAGCTGATGTTAATATGCGGAGCAGCTTAACAATAGCAGCTCATCTAAGCTGTTCATTTAGCTGTGGACGTTTTACAAGTGTACGTTATATACAAAACGTTAGAGTAAACTTTCAAAAAGCATGCCGTTGCTATATATACTCCACAAAATTAGATGTTGTGTTAGATTGTCTACACTTGAGCTCTGTTCAATCTCGCAATTTATCCACCGGACAGACACGACACATACAGTAAGCTAAAATTAAAAGCACTTTCTATGAACAGCACAGGGTCCAAATTCATCATACTCCTCTTTGATGATCCACATCTTCTGAAACGAAGAAAGCGAAGCCAATATCGATCCACCAATCCAAGCACTGTACTTGCGCTCGGACGGAGCAATAATATTGATCTGGTGCACACTTGGCTGCAACGACGCAATCTGCTTCTGCAGTCTGTCTTCAATCCCCGGGAACATGGTATTACCACCAGACAGCACGATGTTTCGGTAAAGTTCACGCCATCTGTTCTCTTCGCAAGCGTTAATGGAGTCGTAGATCGCATCCTGAATTCCACGCGACGCAAGCTCAATCACAGGTGGTTGAAACAACGACTCCGGACAGAGGAAACGGTCCTCGCTGATGGTCACCACCTATATAGTAACGAGTGAGATCCTAATGCCTAAATTACAAACGAGATTTGTATCGACTGTACCTGTTTGTTGGGTAGCTCATAGCTCATTTCTACCGAAAGAGTCGTAGACGCCACTTCCATTTCCTTCTTGAAATCAATAGTTACGTACGTCATGTTCTCTTTAATGTGACGGGCGACGTCCGTTGCCGTCGGGCTAGCTAATTCCCATCCTTCTTGCCTTAAACTCTTAGCGAGATATTCCGTCAAATCGCTCCCACCCAAGTCTAGCCGCATGGTGGCGTGCGGCAACGTCAGTCCGTCGATAACCGGAGAGGCGTGGGTCACACCGTGGCCGGAGTCAAGGACGACGCCTGTCGTGCGATTCGAGGCGTAAAGACAGAGTGCCGCCTGGTTGGCGATCGACAGTGCGGGAGTGGTAAATGCCTCGAACATGATTTCGGCCATCTTTTCGCGATTTTGTTTAGGATTTGATGGCGAATCGGTGAGAAAGATGGGGTGGTTTTCAGGAGGAACGAGCAATTGACTGTAAAACGTATGAAACCAGATCTAGAGAGACAAACAGTTGTTGTATTTTGATAATTAGGCCATGCATAATTTGTTCATTTGATTTATAGTTTCTCACTATAGAACTTTGGCTCAAGACGACGCAGGCGGGTGGGCATCACCATAAATTAATGCCATTGCTTCCATGCACCTTCTAAACACTAGCTCAGAATCAAGTTTGGGACATTGTGTTCACGTCACCCAGTGACGGTTTTCAACCTTTCTGACCGCAAGTAAATTTACAAACCCGCAACAGTTAGAATTACGTCATATGGGTTCATCTTCCTTTACAAGGTTGAACTTTGTGGTCGAACAAACTGCATAACTGCATGGTGATGACCATGCATCGATATCAGTGCGTATACTTTCAGGTAACGTCATCTTTCAGTTGCGCACGCGCAATACCAATAATAGACGAATTTATACGGAAATCAAAATTTCATTTGCCGGCGCTGTGAATCAACAAATAGTGGCCTAACACCGTATTATCAACTTGACAACCAAACAAACGCTTGCCTTCTCCATGTCATTCCAGTTCGTCACAAGTCCGCGCTCGATCGGGTAGGTGAGTTGCAGATTTGGACATCGTTTTACGTTTTCTCCAAGTATGAGATGTCTCGGTTCGATCCACTCCCTCGGGCACAGGGAGCGCCGTCCGACGACAGTGGGCACGATCGCGCGCGGACCGCTTTGTCCAGCAAATCCGGCCTTGCACGTTCCGGATCCGTTATCGATGACAACCGTCTCGCTCATGGTGTCGTTTACAAGCAACGTTACTGCAGCCAAATATGGAGTAGAGATACGTATGTGCACACTAATAAGTTTGGGCTTGTCACCCTCTATGAGATATGTAGCACTTTGAACAATTATGTGACCACCTGTGTTAGCGATTGTTTTATTACATCAGTGGCGGTATCACGGTTTTAGTGTATCTAGGGTACTGTACCAAAACACCTTTTCGTCACGGTGGTATGGTACTCTGGTGAAATGATACCGTCACGGTTGGATAAATTTTACTGTTTAAATATATGTTATTCATCCGTTTGCTGCTCCAGGTGTCATACTTATCTTTCTGGACCTTTTCTTCATTTGCTACTTTCATTTTCATTCTAGGGAGGTCAGCTGTTGACTGACACCGCTGTATATACAAAAATTTGCGGCGTTGCTAAAAACCAACCTCCCATCAAATTTCGTTTAACTTTACTCTGAAAGTATTTTCGCTTTGTCTTCATACCTTTGTCATCATTTGAAGTTTCAATTGCTGAGACACTGGAGATAGCTCCGGTGTCTAATTCTTGGCACCCTAGTGGGTAGCATATTACAGTTAATGTGGTACCCTACCTACCTAAACACCAAATCATCATGACCGCGGATCAAGAATTTTGTAAATGGGGCTCCCGCTCTTTGTGCTAAAGGAACTTATTAATTAATATAACTAATTCAATTTATATTTAAATACATTAAGAGGCACAGACTTATTATCGATCTACTATCTACAGAACTCACTATAGACAGCCACTTTGTTGTCCAAGCGTGTGTATTAGCTAAAGAGCTACCAAGCAGCCGACTACTCCTAGTCTAAAAGCGAAAAGGTTACATATAGAAACGTTTCGACATCCGCCATTATACATCGAAGTCTGTGAAGTTTATCCTATAATTTGTGGTCTAACGTCATATCCTGTCTACAGATTAAAGGATTGTGGAGAAGTCTTTGAGGTTTTGAGCAGCGTTTTGCATCAACAATATTTATGGTTCCAACTGTGGCGAGTAATGCTTGTTTGATGCAGATTCAAGAGTTGGACTACAGCAGTTTGCAGAAACACGTTTGTGCCACTCTTTAGTCAGCTGCACGTACTGTTTCCGTATTACATAGAATCAACGCACCAAAGCCATTCTGTTGATGTATACTACTAATAAGTGCCTCACACGGTAACAAAACGGCTTTTCATTAATTCTCATTTGGTAATAATAGATCTTAACTTATTAGGTTAACTCAATAATCAGAGATCCTTAATTTAGAAAAAGTGAAATAAAGGTTAACCTCATGGACTTAATAGGTTGGTACTGCACATACATTCCTAGGGTGTAATAATAAATGGTAAGAAAATTTAAGTTGACTATACATATTTTGCTTTTCATAGGTGGTTGTAATTGTAATAAAGCTTTTAACGAATTATTGTTCTAAAATTTGAAGGTTTGACGTTATTGCTTAATTAATTAAAATTTTTGTGTTATCTACATTGAAAAATACGTTTAGTTCCTAGACAGAAATTTTTATATCACAAATTGGTGGTCTGTGCTTTGAAACGACTGCAATATTATTTGGCATGAGTGCTATTATACAAACAAGTTGTTTAGTAGTGTAGGGAACAAGGTCACAACTCAGTTCTTTGTGATTTCTCGATTAGGAAATACACTACTGACTACTGGTAACGTACGGTTCGTCAATAGAACGAAGGCAGTTCTATTTGTAAAACGTTGTCTCCACTGTCCGCGATAATCTCTAAACATTTGGCAAGACGCTGATAGACTTGTACAGCTCACGTGACAACTTCTTGCTGCGTGCATGTGCTAGGTAGCGTATGGAAATAGATGACTGTTGTTTAATTAATAGCAAACTTAGATTTCTCAATAATGATTATTGTTTTAGGATGCTCGTCGGTTTGAAAAATGGATGGTTTCATAGGAAAGAGTAACATTGCCTCGTGCCACACCAACGCTTCGTGCATATCAATTCAACTCCCTACGTAGGTGTTTCCCAGCTACTCATCGGTACTACTGTACTCCGTTGAATCATTTCATCAGCTGATGCTACAATAGCTTGTATACACTTCAGTGGTCACTAGGTCTCGATGTCAGCCTGTAGTAGGATCCAGTCTAGAGACCGATGGGCAACACAAGATTGGCCAAGGTCTCTCCCCTGCGGTTGGCTAATTGCAACCATTGTCTTTACAAAGATGCTGCTAACGGGTACAGATTGAGCCAATTACTTGTTTGTCGTTATGACAGACGTTTATTCTACTGTAAACGAGGATTATTGTACGTCTCTGTTTTTCTTTTCCGGTTTGTAGGTGCAGTCCGCATATTTCCATCAACAGACATCTACATAGAAGACAAAAGTCGATTTAATCCGATATCAATATATTGCTTTGTACCCTACAAAGGAGACACGACTTGGAAATACAACGGGAATCTTAGGAAACATTACAGCGATTGGTCCAAGTGCGAAAACTCCAAAATCAGAGCGTTTTGCAAAAACTACATTAACATTCCAACATTTCATGAGGACTACGTTGGTCGATATACATGCTGTGATCTTCATGAGGGGACTAACGCTAGTATCAACGTCGGAGGCAAGTAAATACTGTAGCTAACCACTCTAACAATATTTTACACGTTGTGTTATTTTTGCAGTTGTGCCTGAATTTGTCGATCCAACAGCAAACGCTCAAATCGTAGAGAAGGGTCATAGGGTTGAGATGACGTGTTTCGTTCGTGATTATGTGCTTCCAAAAGCTCTTGTTAGTTGGTTCGCACAAGACGGTAGTAGATACAAAAATGTGTCAACTGGACCTAGATTTGTTATCAATTCTTCTCAGCTTAATGACACGGGATTATACTACTGTCGAGCAATCAACAATCCCACAATGAGGTCTGCCACAAAAGCGTTCCACATCACCGTTTACGGTATTAATAAACAAAATAATTTATTACATACGATAATGTTTCTATTTTCAGAACCAGTTCGCTGCACTTCTTTGCGTCAAAGCGTCGTGACTGGTCCTAAACTGAATATGTCAGTTGAGATAGTTTTAGAAGGCTCACCACTTCCTACTAAATCTAACATCATTCCCGTTCGTCAGTGGTATATCAAGGAAAATAGAAACAATTCGTTTATTGTTGTCACTAAAACAGTGGATCATCCCGTGGAAGCTAGCGGTCAGGAATATATTCTGCTTACACATCAAACTGTGCGCTCTGGTATCAACAGTAGAAATATCAGCAGCAACTGCACCGTCAACATAAGCAACGAAATATTAGGTTGTGTGTGTGTGTGTGTGTGTGTGTGTGTGTGTGTGTGTGTGTGTGTGTGTGTGCGCGCGCCTGCCTGTCTGTCTGTCTGCTTGTCTGTCTGCCTGTCTGCCTGCCTGTTTGTGTGTATGCGTGGGTGTTGGTTTGGTTGCGAGCGGGGTGAGTGTGTGCGTGCGTACTTTTGTGTGTGTGTGTGTGTGTGTGTGTGTGTGTGTGTGTCTGTGTGTGTGTGTGTGTGTTTGTTTGTTTGTTGAATATATGTACCATGAGTGGCAAATATACTTTTATTGATATTATTTCTAGACAAATACCGTGAGTCACGAAACTTTTGTGTGACTCTACAAGCAAATATACAAAACTGTTTGTTCAAGCAAGTTGCTCCAGAGGTGCTTCACACCCACATTAAGTAATGACATAATACATGTTATCTAATATTTGTATTCTTGCAGGCAGCAAAATATTTTGCAACGATCTCCGCAGTTGTTCACGCAGGAATAGGGTGTACTTGGCAAGGCTCCCTTCTCCATGTTGTCACATTTGAATCAAATTGTTCGTATTTTAGAATGTACACAACACTCACACCATCTGTCGACTGTGATGTCTCTCCCAATGCCCTATTAGAGCTATTGCAAAGCTAGAGTTTAAATCAGACTAACAGGGTAGAGATTCGAATGCCTAGAAGTTCAAATCCAATATGGTATTGCAAGAACAGAATTAATCAGACCAAAACATTAGAGATTCAAAGACCCATATCTTCAAATCCTATATCAAATTCAAGATGGTCTTGCAACACCTCAATGAAAGGGAGAGTGTGTTTTTTGTTTGTTTATTGTCGGAAAGAGTCGAAGGAGAGTAGAAGAAGTGGTTTTCGAAAATTTAAAGCACTCATTGGCTGTCAAACAACCACCAAATCTCCAAAGTTTACCAAGAATTGTGAGAAGAAACATACTATTGCTTGGTTAGCAGTAGGAACTGAATCAGTGGACATTGGATTATTGTGCATTTAAACAATATTGTATGGGTGAAATTCATGTTAAAGTTGCAAGTATAGCAACATTCTATTCTGTAGAATTTGCTTGAGTATAAACAATATGTTTAAAGTAACTCTACATACAATTCACTCCAAAATATGGACATAATTGAAAGTAAAAAATTTGTACGTATGTGCACATTTATTATGACTTATCTCCTGACTGCTCCTCTAAACTGCGGTGCATGGTTTTCTGTATTTTTATTGGATGGCAGCTTGTGGAGAGACAGTGAATGAGCATTACGTCTGCGGTTTTTATTCTTAATTAATTATGTTTTTAGCAGTGTCAAATCTCATGTAACCAAATTCACGTTCAAGAGATGACAGTGCTGTAGCGACTAAAACGTAAAATCGTCTTATTACTAGATTCTTTGCCCAAACATAGATTTCTTATAATTGGTTCACAATTATACTTGCCCGAATGTCGAGTCACGCGACGAGTGAGTGACGTCATAAAGTTGGTGACGTCACAGTCTGTAGTCGCTTCCTCCCTACCCCTTCAACAAACTCTAGTATTCTAGTCACTTCAAAAGATGCAACACGACCAGAGAGTTATCTCCGAGTTGATAAACTGCTTAATTAATGTCCATTGTTTGGTGGACTAGAAGGCTGCTAATTAGCTAAAGACGATGAATTTGCAGATGCACCTTGCAATATGACGTGATTTGGAATGTCAGAGCTTTGATGTTTACCACTTTTCAAAACAATCAATTCAAACGAGAGCTCGATTTACTAGTACAGTATAGCCTACAGGACCACGCCACTTTCTGTTGGGGAACCCGAATTAGAAGCCTCGCTACGCTCGGCAATGTTCATGCTCGACAACACACGTGTTTTGACAATTTATATTGATTTCTTTGAGGCTACGACTCTCCGTTGTTTGAATAGCAACGCGTCACATGGGAGGGGAGTCGTTACACGATACTACGTATTGCCAAACAGGGGATTCCCCTCTAGCTAGTTAGCTTCTTCACATGATCGGCGAAATCTCAAGCTAGAATATGCTCTCAAAGTGAATTCATGGCTCACGTTTTCTATTTAGCTCTAACAACAGCGTCTCTGCTACCACGACTAATAGACGGTAAGTGTACTCCTGGACTAACGTAATTGCGTCATCTCTACGGTTGCTTCATTGGGCTCTTCGAGCCTTTTTCCAGTTTTTTTTAAAGAATTGGAAGGCACCCTCTTTCTGTGGAGGCTCCTCCAACGGTATAACGGTAATCGCGGCTATAGCAGATCGACCTGTAGCTTACTAGTTAAACAGAGCGTGCGTGGTCTCAGATCAGCGCCCTACCACGTACCGTCCCTCTATATTTGATATGTATAATCTGGCGTTTGTGTATTGTTGTTTTACCCATGCAGCCTAGCTAATACTCGTACTTGAGGACTGTTTTTACGGATGACGAAATATGTTGGTGTGATTGCATCACATCATAGAATTGTAACAAGACCAAAAACTGCATGGGTAAGGAGGTTTTTAAACACGTAGTACGATCATAGATACGTAGAGCGGGAGAACAGCCTGAGGGTGCTAAAGATTTTCCTGTAGGTGTGATATCAGACGAAATGATGCAAGTGTGTGCATAGATGTTTTAGGTCAGAGTGCATGACAATACAATGATTGCTTTTCATTGCCAGTACGGTGCACAGCGGGTGAAACTTGTGTCACTGGATGATTTTAAGGACGTGGGCTGTATTTATGATGGTCTTCTAGCTGCAGACAGTAATTAATTAATTAGCTGAATGCATGGACATGCATGCAGTAACTAAATTGACTGAAAAGACAGTTCTCAGAATCTTTGCAAGCCACTTATTACTGGAATGTTGCCTGGAATTTAACAGTTTCACTATATACCATATAAAATTTGAGATGCTAGGATCGAATCTAGAGAGACGTAGCTGTAGCTTAATTTCAATCAAGGCCAGGTGGTTGACATTGCGTATTCAAATTTGTCAAAGCGTTATTGTAGTAATAAAACGCCAGCGTGTATTCTCCGGGTGAACAGAAAAAACTGATTGTGATTGCGCTAGAACCATGCCTGTTTAGAGCTAGACAAACACATTTTCCACTTTCAGAGTTGAGATGGTTACTGCTGGTATGCATTTAGGACCTAGATATAGATGTAAGCTTAGCAGTTGTGAACAATTATTGCATTCGTGTGTCTATCTCTTTAACTATTTGTCACTATTTAGGTTGTTTCTTTGGGAGCCATCATGCAATTGGTGACGATCATAAAGAGATTGTATTAGAAGTTGATGAAAACACGCCGTTTGCTGTAGAATGCACATGTCCATACGATTCGTCAGTTATGACTCCTGATGTCTCCTGGACCATAAATGGGAAAACGTTCCCAGAAAAGGATACTGGAAAAGTGAATTTGTCACAGCAAGTGTTGAAACACCAATCTCTCGTTAGAGGGCAAATTGACATGGTTGCTGATCGGTCTGATTCAGGAAATCTTTGCTGTCACCTTGACAAGAAGTTTTCTTGCTTAAATCTTCTAATTCGACCTAAAGATGATGTCAGAGTTAAGGCTGATATTGATATGTCTATTTCTCACCGTTCCAACGGTAGGTCTAATTGGACAATTGATGTAAACTGTACTGTTACTACTGACAATCAGCGGTATACCGAGATGACACTTTTTTTGTGCTTACTATTAACAATGGAGAGATGCTACAACCAGATGATTCAATAGACGCCGAAAGAAATCATGAATACTGGGAAATACGATATTACTTTTATAATGTGACTGGCAGAGGAAAGGCAAATGTAACATGTATGCGCTTACCTGCAGGTCAAGGCACGCGTTTAGTCTCCACCCAAATAGTCTTTGATCCCAATCTATCAGGGGAATATTACATAACTTCTGAACCTGCTTCTACAACAACCACAATGATTTCACCCCAACAAAAGCAACAGACAAGCAGTTATACATTAGCGACAAACAATGGACAAGGCAATCATAAGACTGACGTAATGAGCCATGTCGTCATTGCAGGAGTTGTTGTAGGCGTACTGTTGCTTATTGGAGTTCTTGTAATTATTGGGAGGATGGCAATCTCGTCTTATTGCGGTCCGAGATCTACTTCAAAGGAAAATGAAAGTAAAAGTGATCTGGGTTGGTTTTAGTAAATACACTTTGTTTATATTTATGTTTGCATGTTTTGTTGATTGGATCGAAGGAAGTGAAAGTGTTCAAGTCGAAAGTTCGTGCACGTATAGCAAAGACCAACTGAATAATCAAGAAGCCATTCCTTCAGCATGGGGAGGTTCTGGTATGTTTACAGTAAAACAACTTTAGAACAGTCTAGTAAGTGTAGTGAAATGTTATTAATTGCATAGTTCGGTCTGATCCGGAAATGAGTTTTGGAAATATGCTAACTACGACAGGGGGTCCAGCGTATGAAACAGACAATGATAACACACCAGGCTCAGGAAAAGGGGATCAACCTTCTAGCTATGATGGTACGTATTCTTGTAAGCAGCAGTGCAGAGAGACGTAACTTAACTTAAACCTACAGTTGTTCCTACGTATATATACACTGATCTATTATTATGTTAACAGTGAAGGTAGCATACAATTTGTAAGCAATACGTGGCAGTATTGTTGAATATTGTTGAAGTCTAACATTACTGACATTTGAACAAACGATCGCGAGCTCTATGCACCATTGAAGAAATGGTGATTTTTGTAGTTACCAATTATTTATGACGAAACGCAATAGTCTAGTCCAACAGAAGGACAACTATACGTACTATTTGAAGCTCTAGATCTATATCTTACATTACGATCTCAGCAGACTGGATTAGAAAGAAATAACTAAATTACATCGAGTATCTACTTTACTTGGTCTTTTCATATTTGCATATTAAAGTTTCTAAATTTTATAATAATTTATCTAAATTTTGATTTAGAAAACTTGTTTTCTTCTTTTCTTGTTTTTCTTTTCTCTCTTCTTTTTCTCCGCTGCTCTCCTGTCTGTCTTTTTCATTTCATTTTCTTGCCTATTTGCTCTAATTGTATCAGTCGTCTTCTAGTATAGTTTGCGTTGCTCTTGTGGTTTCTATTTCTACGTTTGCCTCTTTGTCTTAGAGGCATAAAATATAGAATATTAAAGGACATGTCTACACTCTCATTATTGAAGTTGTATGACGTGTAAAGCTATTGCACTTAGCAAATCATTATATCTTATTGCAGTCGCTGCGTGACTTTCATGTATGGTATGTGTGTATACATTGCTGTGCTTTACTGCGTATTATCTTAGAAACTTCCAAGTCAGTAAGAGAAGTACCAGAGACTTCAAAAGACCAAAGTAAAGATGAAGTCATTAGATGCTGCCCGTGCACCCAGCAAATAATTAAAGGTAAGTATTTACAATGCAGCAGCTCTATCATGACCACTATATAGTAACTGCTATATATAGTAAAACGTGGAAGGCAAATATAACCTGTATTCAACATTTTATCAGCAATTTCAATTGGGTAATAATCAATCCTCAACCTGCTTTCTTACTTTACATTTGCCTTTGACAACGGTCCGAGAAGAATCTGGAACGGTGCACTACTATCACTAATTCTAAATTTCTTACCTACTCGAAGTTACTAGTTAATTTTAGATAAATTCTTGGCTTCAATCGAATGTTGGCGCTTTCTTTTTGACGCTAGGCTAGCAGTATTAGTTACGTTAAATAACAGATGATTGTGGTAGCGTGCAATCGTAATCTATGATCTACTGTATGCCTAGATGCCTCTCAGCTAGAGTATAGATACAAGGGCGTAACTAGGCACGAGGCAAACGAGGCAGTTGCCTCGGAAAATTGGGCGTTGTATTGCAAACAATTGGTCAGGAGCATATATGGAGAAAAGATCTCTCATTATGTTCTCCTGTTTGGTAACGGTGTGTACTACTTGAAATCTCTCGTAGCGCACGTCCTGCCACGTGAAGCATGCACTATTTGAGATTGCAACACACCTATAGCTTAAGCAACAGCAGTGGCGTAGGCCTGGGAAACTGCTCGAAACTGTCCAGTAATATAGGGAGCAACCGTAAAAAGTCAACTATCTCTATTGCAGTATCTTGAATGAGAAGCTGTCTTCTCTTGCGTTCTCGTAATAGCGGTAAGTCTGTTCCCCACCTGTTTCATCAATAGTGAATAATGCTGAAGGTACCAATGCTAGTGAAATGTACGGACACGAATCACTGATCGTACGTATTATTGTCGTCATCCTAGTAGAGGCGACCTTTGAGTTTCTAGGCTTGCAAAGACAAAATTGCAACATCATGCATAGCAGAGAAAATTAATCCCAGTAAAACCGGACAGATGTAGTTTAGGCTAGGTGTTTGGGTAGACTGTAATTGCTTGATTAATGTATGTGTGTCTGCTAGTTTCTAATGTTGAGTTATATAGTGTCTTGCTCGTTTTCTATTAATGTTGTAAAGTTAGCTGGACATCTAGTTGTAAAATTCGCATTTTACGATAGTCTTATAATTTTAGTTGTTTTACTAAAGTCTACGTATGCGTTCAAGTATATGTCAACTATACAAATGAGTGTGTGAGTGAGTGATTACCTTTCTGAATTGAAATAAAAGTGAGTGAGTGAGTGAGTGAGTGAGTGAGTGAGTGAGTGAGTGAGTGAGGGAGAAGGAGAATAGCGATCAATCTTCAAAGGGCCAACTCATCAATCATCCAAAACAAGGTGTCTGCCATCGTTGGAAAGTGTATCGGAAATCCTGATGCTGCTTTTACGATGTCAGCAAGATACTTTGGTGGTGACTTTACGTAGTTAGCTGTGAGTTTGTGTAGGTGTGTTGTAGTGTTTAGTTTGTATTAGTGATAGTGATGTTCAAGTTATTTGTCTATTTAGTTAGATATACAAGTTTTCTTGCGAGTGACTGTCAGATAAAGTGTGTTTACCAGTGAAATTGAATAAAGTGAGTGAGTGAGTGAGTGAGAGAGAGAGAGAGAGAGAGAGACGAACGTTGTCTTAAAGAGGGCGTTGTTCTCTGTATACCGCAAATTTATTTTGCTTGTTGCTTAGCTAATACATTGCAATGACTGTTACTTAGTTGTGAACCGTCGAATGGATGAGTGCTGTGACATGGCTCAAGACACGAGGGATGAGATGCTCTCAAGCATATCCGGCGCTTTTGCTAATCGGGACGCAACCGAAACAGCTTTGTAGCAACTGCATGCGCATAATTAGTTCTGTAGAGCCATACCTGACATTCTCTATTTTTGGTAACAAATGCTGGGGTTTGTGTTTTGATTCTTGCTAGTAGAACGGGGTAAAATTACCATATGTACGTAAACTTTATAGTTAGCCTGCATCAAGCATACGCTTTTAGCTATAGATATACAGTCGAAATAGCTGGCTATAAATAATAAATACGATTTTGAAATATTTATTGCTTCAACTGTGTGTGACGGTATATACGCTAGACAGAATGGTATACGTACTGTATATACGTTCTAGTCTAGATTAAAATTTAAAATGCCAGGCTCTCCATGCAGGTTGATTTTCCTGACAGTGCGATTTCCACTTGCATGAACACTGAAAAGGACCGACTTAAAAAGTCTAGATGCAAACGCTTGCATGCATGTATATGAACTCACGAACAGAGATAGACAAACAGACAGACCGACGGACAGACGGGACGGACGGACGGACTGACAGACAGACAGACAGACAGACAGACAGACAGACAGACAGACAGACAGATAATTTATTCTCATACAGATTCTACTTCAACTTGCACATAAACTAGGATTTTAGAATACAAATCAGTCCTTGCAAACAACAAAGTCTTTAACTAATGGACTTAACTTTGAATGTCAAACTCATACAGACAGACGGACAGAGAGACAGACACACAGACAAACATACATACATACAGACAGACAGACAGGAAAATGATTCCAGCGAGAACAGTGCAGAAGATCAAACCTGCTATGAAAGCTAACTTCCTGGATTGCTGTTCAGTAGCCTTCAGTAAGATCAGAAATGACCCGACAGATGAAACAGGCTGAAAATTGCTGCTGCTGATACCGCGTATGGTATTACGACCGCTTACAAGGGGTGGAAAAGCAAAACTATCTGTCATGCAATCCATGTATAAGCAGTTCCGTAACTTCCAATGGGAGGACTTACTGTCTAGTGGTAGAGAAGACATGAAGAAAGGGAATGCTAAAGCTAACTCCAGAGATCACGTCAAGAGAGCTGCCCTATGTCTGGTCCAATGTGGTGAACTTTCAAGAGCTGCTCGTGTTCTTACAAGCTGAGGATTAGCTCCAGCTACTCCAGATACAGGTCACAAGCTTGCTGAGAAGCATCCTATCCGGATGTTTGACATTCCGGACATGCCATCTCCGGACATGCCATCTCCTGCTATGCATATCAGTTTGTCAAAACAACATCTGTTTAATTCCATCAAGAAATCACCAAGAGGCTCAGGGTGTGGCCCATCAGAATGGCGATATGAGCACCTAAAAGTTATTGCTTCCAACACTGTTTCTGCTGAACATTTGCATTTTGCTTTTTCTTGTATTGCCAATGGATCAGTCCCTTTTTCAATTGCCAGGTTGTTGTCCTCAGCACGGTTGATTGCTTTGCCCAAAGCCTCAGGATACGTTCGACCAATAGCTATTGGAGAAGTTTTCAGAAGAGTTACTGCAAAATGTATTTGTGCACAGATGAAAAGTGAATTTTCGAATTTCTTTTCTCCTCTGCAGCATGGAGTGTCAACAGAGGGAGGAACAGATTTTCTTTTACACCATGTCCAGCTTCTACTAGAAGCCAACAATGAATGGATTGTTCTGAAGACTGATGCTAAAAATGCCTTTAATTCAATCCACCGCTCCCATTTGCTGCAACAAGTGATGAAATCTTTTCCTATCTTGACAAATCATGTCATGCAAATGTATTCTGGGTTTGGTCCTCTGGTCTTCCTACAGAATAACGTCACAGTTATTTTGGCATCTCAAGAAGGCATCCATCAGGGAGATCCTCTAGGACCAGTTCTGTTTTCTTTAGGCATACAACAAACCCTGGTTGATTTGCAAAGCAATTTCCAAGCAATAAGAGTGCTAGCTTATCTTGATGATGTTTTCTTAGTTGGACCAGCAAAACATGTCCTTGATGCTTTTTCCACTCTTCAACTTGAATTTTTCAAATAGGATTGGAAATACAGGAAACAAAATGTGAAATATACTGTTCATACGACAAAGAAGACACCTTCTCTTCTGAATATATCATACCTGTTTCGAGTGAAGGCATTGTGATACTAGGAACACCAATTGGAAACGTGAATATGTTGCACGAGCATGTTCCACTATTGCAGAAAAGGGAATGATCTTTGTAGACAGCTTGTCGACTTGGATAATGTGCAAGCATCCATGTTGCTTCTTAGATACTGTCATACCACACGGCTAAATCACTTAGCAAGAGGAACGTGTCCAGAAACACTGGCACATGCAGCTACTATCCACGACAAGCAAACAAAATCTACCTTCTCTTGTTTGCTAGGAAATGTTGACATCAGTGGAAATATGTGGAAGCAAGCAACGTTGCCAGTAAGACTAGGAGGTTTTGGTATGACTTCCCTAAACGAAGTGGCACCCTTTGCTTTTGTTGCCAGCTGGGCACATTCTCTTAAGCTATTGCCTGATCGCTTTCCTGTTCTTCAAGATCAAGTCAACTCTCTAGTGACATCATCTAATCATGCGAGTGATATTGGGCTAACTTTAGAACACCATCTCAAAGATATTTCCAAGTTGTCGGATTTGTTGCCTAACACAAAAAAGTTGAAACATCGTCTAACAACAGAATTTGTACAATCGAAAGCAGATCAGTTGATTGAAACTGATTCTAACCGAGATGCAGCACGATTGCGTTCAATTAGAGGTAAAGGAGCAGGAGCATGGTTAGATTCCATTCCATCTTCAGAGAAGTTTGCACTTTCATCTGACAATTTTGTCTTGGCGGCTTCTCTCAGATTGGGTCTACCTTTGTCTTTACCACCTTGGGCCACTAAATGTGAATGTGGAAAGTCGCTAGATGTTGAAGGGTACCATTTACTAACATGCAAAATGGGTGGAGGCCCAGTTTGGTCTCACAATTCTGTTGTTTTGTGCTGGTCTGAATGCATGAGCAGTCTACAATGCCAGCATCAAATTGAACCAAAAGATAGATATACAACATCCAACAATAGAGCAGACATTGTTGTGTTTGACTCAACATGTGGGGGAAATGTCGAGCTTGATGTGGCCCTTGCTCACCCCTGGAGCCAGGACATTCTGCGAAGTGCAGCAACTACGGATGGAGCTGCAGCAAGAAGAAGAGAAGACATCAAAAATAGCAAATATTCTCAAGAGCAGTTGCCTGGAGGGTACACTCCTACCCTTATTCCACTAGTTTTCGAGCACTTTGGTGGGTGGGGAGAAGAAGCATCAACGTTCCTCAATAAACTTTCCAAACTATATAGAGATGAAGAAGGAAGAAACAATCCCTCAGATTTTAAAACACATTGGAGAAGACGCTTGTCAGTACAACTTCAGCGTTGCAATGCCTCGGTGTTGCATGGCTAGAAAGATGATCAGAGTAACATATGGACAGAATACGACCAGAGTTTAGATGTTGTTCAACTTTCAATTCAGTAAACTAATTTCGGTTTGTAGGCTCCGTAGGGGAGCTTTTTAATGCTAATTGTTATTTGTGTAATTGTAATTGTAGTTGTGACACTTGTTGTTCATTAGCTGTTACTTTAGTTTCACCTGTATTAGCTTTGATGTATAAAAATATATGAAAATTTGACAGACAGACAGACAGACAGACAGACAGACAGAATCAAGTTTATTGTCAACAATCTTCACTACTACAAACAGTTATTGTTAAAATGAAATGTTCTACTTGTAGTCCGAGACTATTGCTAATGAGTAAAACACTGAATGTCTCTATCTACTCCCAAAACACTGTCATCTCCTAATGAGCGCACAGAAAGCCTTGACAGCTTCCGCAAAATCACTCTGCTGTTGCATTTTTGAAGAGTAATAGACAGTCTTTTCCTCCAGAAGGTTTTAAACTCTACCGCAATTCTTCTTCCATCAAAGCCTCTCGCCTTCTTCCCCAGTTCATTCATCAGCTCGTCAGCCTTTAAGCCCCATCTGCCGAAGTGTTCAAAGACGAGTGGGACAACTATAGGCTTCGATCCATCCGCAAGCGATTCCTCTGAGTATTTTTTTGACTTTGCTGCCTCTCGTTTAGCTGCTGCATGGCCACCTTCTCTGGCTGCACCTTTAATAATATCTTTGCTCCAAGGGTGAGCTATCGAAACATCACATTCTTTTGTGATGTTTCGATAGCTCACCCTTGTCTGTCTGCCTGTCTGTCTGTTTTCGACAGACAGACAGACAGACAGACAGGCAGGCAGACAGACGAACAGACAGAAAGACAGAAAGACAGACAGAAAGGCAGACAGAAAGACAGACACACAGAAATACGCCAAAAGGCACGTCCTTGTGGAACTACACTGAATTTTCATTCCTCTGGTGATGGACCACTTTGTTCAGTGGGGGCAAGAGGCCAAAAAATATCTCAAGCGGCTCTCAACAACAGCAATATGGACAAATGAATGCAGACAGGACGAGTTCAAGAACTACTGGAGGACGCGATTCTCAATTGCGATGCAGCAGTGCAATGCAAAAGTGTTACTGCAGAAGATGAGCGGAGTCTAGTATAGTGGTGACTCAGTTGGTGCTTGCCATTAGTAACTCTGTTAGCTTATTGTCAACTGTTTGACTCTTAGTTGTACCTAAGGGACCTCTTGGGTCCTAGTTCTCTTAGAACTTGCTGATTTTTAGCGTAGGCTGTAATAATGTCTTGTATAAGAAATATATGTATTGACATACATACATACATACATACATACATACATACAGACAGACAGACAGACAGACAGACAGACAGACAGACAGACAGACAGACAGACAGACAGACAGACTGACTGACTGACTGACTGACTGACAGACTGACTGACAGACAGACAGACAAACAGACAGACAGAAAGACAAACAGACAGACAGACAGAAAGATGAGGCCGCTGTATGCAGACCTTCCTAACGCTCGCAATCTAGACTTCTAGCCTGGGCGCGCATTAGAGGGCGGCCAATCAGGGGTGTCACGTACTATGTATGGGTTAGAGTAGGCGCTATCCCCACATTTTAAGAGTGTGGTTTGATAAATTATTATTGTATTTAATATTGGGTTTTGAGAATTAAGCAGTCCTAAACATCTACGTTGCATAGAGTTACTAACAACTTCTGCAGTGAAGATATTAACTAGTGGCTTCTTCGCTAACGACCAGAATGTTTCATGACGAGGAGAACAAGCCTCAATAATGATACCCCAGAAAGTTTGGGTTTGTTGCCTTCCTCTCCTGTCTTGTTGGCAACTTGCAACAGCTGTCATGTCATATCCTTCACAAGCCCTCCAAGGGTGTCACGTGGGTCTAAAAACTGAGGGGTTTATCACACTAATTACCACAGTGGAAGATGTGACGTCATAGACAACCCGTAACATGCCTTAACTAGTTTTATCTTGCTCGAGTACCGTTCCGGCAAACTTTGCCTGTCTTTTATCGCTCTAGTTGACAAATAAAATATAGCATGCGTGTAGAAAGTACATCTTACTGCCAGGGATCCTTTATCCAAGGTCTAGACGCATCCACCTCACGGATAACTTGGAACATGCCTAATAAATCACGCCCCTGTAAATCTAGCGTTGTTTTGTTTGAGCGTTTTATCGTATGATGCCAGCTGTTAGTCTATCTAGAGCATTTAAAGTGTCTCAGACATGCAGAATTCTTTTGTGCTATATGACGATATCACTATTGATGTAGCAATAGACTATATCAAATACATCGCATTTACAATCCGTTAATTAAATGTTAGTAATTGGAGTCTAATTTGTAAGTCAAAGTCATCAATAAAATTATTGTATGTAGTTATTTAATCAAAATTCAAAGAATTGAATGTTTGTATATCAGATTTTAGTCTGATAGAAAACTAATCGAGACTTGCAATGATCGTCTTGCAAATCGTACAGTAGCTCCAATTCTTTACGCTTCGGTTGTAGATAATATCTATTTTTGTCCGTGTCGAACTGGCGTTGCTGATAGATTAGGCGTCGCTACATTTGTTTTCAACTTTTATATTAAGTTGGCTATAACAGACTGTAAGCCGAGCGACCAAACAACCTGCACGCACGTTGCGTACTAGCCAGTACATTGCAAGAGTATACACTAAAGCATCGCCTTTGAAACTTGTACAAGTTCAACTTTCAATGCCTTCTTTAATTAACAAAATCAAGTAATTTATCATTGCACACCATGTCAGATGTCTGACTAAAAACCGCACTAATTATCATATAAAAACTTTCGACTTATAAAAAAGATAGCTCATCTTGATAACATCATATTCGCTTATTCGATGACAATAACAAATGTTTTAAAACTAAAATAGTTTATGAACATTTCTTCTGTAGATTGCAACAGTCCTGGATTTCATGTGACAGGATACTGTGACACGTCTGATTAGACGCCAGGTCGTAGAAAACTCTAAACGCTGTCGTTTGAATGTCGCCGTAAGTTATCCCAAGAAGACTGTCCACTTCAACGTCGCTTCCGTTCTTACACGACGGACTTTTTGGCTTCAATGCACGAGTGCAGTTTGAAGGATTCTGTAGCAGTAAGGGATTTTGTTCACCATACTCGTTGAATCTCAGCACGTACGCGCGGTCCGGCGTTGCTTTACTTTGGTGCAGAGCACATATACGCTTTGGGGACGCTGCCAAAATGTTTGTCGAAGAAATAAAGTCTCTGAATACCGTTTGGCAAGAATCAGAGTTCTACAAATGTAACAATATGGTATGAGGACAAGAAACGGCTTCTTGCATAACTTGGGTACTGTAGTATTACCTGGGTGGTGGAAACAGTTAGGTATCCGTTCTCATTGACTTCTACACATTTGCCGTCTGCTGTTTGAAGTGTGTAGAAGGAATGGCGTCCATCTTCAGTCGTTTTGCTTGATCGTTTCCTCGTGAAGATCTCGTTCGATCTTAATCCTTTCTTTCGAATTCGCAGTTGTAGCGTTTTGTCAGAAGCAATTGAAGGAACACTCAGAAACCCTTCGACACACAATTCAGACGTTGCATAAGGACAAACTTTCCATAAAGCGATAGAAAACTCGTTCGGACAGAACGATGGAGACAACTCCTACATCAAGACATAACATTATTCCACAACAGTCTATAGAATTCCTATAATAATTACTATACTTTTGACTTTATTCTTTCTGATCTACAGTCAGCAGATGGTATGTGTGCTGAGACTGTTTCTCGTATAAATCCTGTAGAAATCAGAATAGAGGCAAACTGCAGCAAGCAGACGAGAGAGCTTAGACAAGCTTGAAATCCAATCATGATGACTATTTGACAATAGGCTGAATGACCAAGTTTTGAGATCTCTTTGACGATATTGTCGACTTGAGGCTTGTATACGCCTTATATACAATCACCTTCAACTGTCGCCTACAGATCTCTTTGACACGTGATGCAACGGTCATTTCAAGACCACACGTTCTAAAAATTGAGGGGGAGAGAAAGGTAATAATTTTTTGGAGCACAGGGAAAGTTTTGACCTTCGCATTTGAGTAGTAGCTCCACAAACAAGCCGGCCTAAAGCGAAGCCACACAGAAATACTATATACCATTAGTTCCTTCCTCTTTGGGCTTCCTGCATGCATCTCTTCTGTCACATGATCCTCATTCTAGGTAATGGTTGAGATAGGAAGGAAGACGAGGACGTTAAGCAGGGTACTTAACCAAAACTGGACGGATAGAAACCTGCAGTCGGCGCGTGGACACCTACCTATATGCACGACTAAAACGCAATTTGGAGAAATCGGACAGAATAAGGGAGAGATTTAGATGAACCGTACTTTGCTCGGACGTCCTCCGTCATCCTTGTTATTTAGCCTATTTCCGTTCTCCAAATTGTCAAATGATGACTCTAGGTTTGTCACTGAATGGCTGCCGTAGGTAGAGTACCCAGTACCCCAACCATGTGACATGCAGTCACAAATTAGAGGATAAGGTTGCTGTACTTCCACCTGGTGTTCAACTTTCCCAATCTTTTGCTATAGGCACATGATGTTTACGTGAATTCCCCGTTGAGGTATGGTAAACGCTTTTAGAGATTGGATGCATTCTTTGTAACATTTTGATTTAATTAATAATAATATAACAAAGGTCGGGTTGAGAATTTTGCTTAATTAAATAGCAAGGTGAGTCAGAAGACTCGCACTACTTGCGGAATATTTTCAAACAGTTACTCAGCTAGTTAAACCATACCTATTTTCTAACATTCTATGGCCACACTAATTTATGTATTAATCAAATGACAAACAACAAGAAATTGATATTAATAGGTATGGAGCGGCCCTATAGGACCTGCTGAACTTCGTAGTTTGCCATTGTTACTTTCTTTAGTCCGTAATAAATCATGTTTGAAATGTATAAATAGGACAGACAGATGGACAGACAGACAAGCAAACAGCTCTCTTTATATAATTTTTTTTATTAATTTTATATATTATATTCAGTGATTTGTTTATCTATCAATCTAGTGTACCTAAAACTAGGTCACAAAATCATCTGCCCTAATAGCTATAATCAACTAAATTTAGAATAGAAATATTTTTTGCAATTGTTTTATCGTTACACTTTTGTGGGGTTGTTGAGAAGCGTTTCCAACAAAAGCACATAGACTGCTTGCAGTAACTATTGCCCGAAATCATCTGATGACCTCTCTTTACATGATAGAGATCTAGCAAAACCTTTCTAATTGGTTTGTAAACTATATTTGTTTCTGATATTATAGCTGGAAACCCCGATAGAGAAATCATGCCTACACCTGATCTATTATTTTGACATCCACGAATTCGACTTGCAATTCTGTTTTGCAGTATTCATGTTGAGAAAACGCCTAAAGTAATTATTTGCTGAAATACCTCTTAGAAGATTCATCTCAAACTCTATATTATACTACAATATCAGTAACTACACTACATAGTAGCAAATAGCATCTAGATAATATTAATTAATATCTCAGTATTGTCTACTGAGTGAAGTGAGCCTCACTCTCAAGCAGATCCATATGCAAAGAATTGAAGACTTGAGAAACGCAAAAACCTTAGAGGACAATGAATTCTTTGTATGATTTTGCTGTAGTTGTTGTTTCCGGACTTGGCAGCAATAAGGTGCAAATTGAGTTGAAAATAATTTATATATATTTAAATGACATAGGCGATCTTAGTGAATACATATGTGCATTGTTTAAAAGTGACTCACTATACCGAATAGACTTTCTAGAATATGTTTGTTTCAATTTCATACAACGATTGTTACACAATGATTTGAACAGAAGTAGGTAGGCAATCTTATTGTGAATACATATGTACATTGTTTCAAAGTGACTCACTATACCAAATAGACTTCCTAGAATATGCTTGTTTCAATTTCATACAAAGATTGTTACACGATGGTTTAAACAGAAATAGGTTATTAAAACAAGAATTTATGTGGTAAAGTGTAGATCGGAGAATCGCTCACTAGTTGTTCACGTCCAAGTTGCTTCTAATTTCTGTACATGTCACTCATTACCTCAGATTTTACTTTATGGAATAAGCAAATTTCTACTTACATCTAGCAACCGAGTTTACAACCGCGTTCTCGTATAATTGGCTTTTCCTGGATTCGTGCACTTATGCATGTTTCTTACCGTTCGCCACCGCCCACTCAGAATTGTGGGACAGAAGCGTAAATCTCTCGAGGTGATTCTGAGAATACTCAGAGGCGTAAAATGGTTCCCAGAAAGTTTCAAATGGTAACAAATCTAGGCCTTCGTCTATTCATACAATCATACACTAGAGCAATTTGTTTGTGACTTCCCTACAATGCTGAGATATGCATATATGACAGACTGCATACAAGTAGACTGCTACAATAGCAATCAGATGGGGCGCAGTAAACAAGATCTAGTCAAATGCGTTTGTGCAGTTCACGCAAAGTTATCGGAGATTCGGACTCGTTCAAGCGTGTGGTGCTCCGAACGTAGCGACAAATGCCTACTGTGCCCCTGAATTCTCGATAAACTCTCTAAGTCACAGTACTGTTTAAAGTGCTAATTAAGTGTTGCAATATTTCGGATTCTTACTGTAGTTTATCAAGAGTCAAGTGGACGGTATACATGATTCAAGATACAAATTATGTAAATTTAATTAAGGTAACTGTTACATACACATAGACACATACTGGTTGTTACGAATGTTTGATTCTTAATATCATAGATCCTCTCTTTTGATAGCATTTTTGTCAATTAGACTAGACGTAATATTTCACTTGCATGACCATTAACTTTGCCAACATTTCCTTCCTAAAGTACGCACAGATTCCCCACGAGGTACAACATTGCCACGTAACTATAACCACAAGGTTAATTGTTTCCGATAAACGTACACATAGATTCCTCAAACATGGTTGCTATTCTCCCAGTTAGAACAATTATTGGGAATAAAGGGAGGTACGAAAATTAATCGTCGATATCTTCGGTACGCTTTTTTTCAAAATTCACGCAACTACTTTGCATTTGTCAAACGCATGCACGTCAGTGAATTCGTTAGACTTGTATATGATTTAGTTCAGTTTCCGCTATAGATCGATAGATACTGTAGTACCCGCGTCATTATCTTGGAAAACGTGTATTTTCCAGAAGCAACATAATTATAGACTACAGATTTAAGGGAAAGAGCATGGGCATAAGTTATCGTACTTTAGACAATGAAATACACGTACATTTAATTAAGAAACAAGAAATGTCTAGCATTAGATGTCATAAGCGAGCTTGAGACTGTTCTACATCTACGGACACGAATGAATATATGTACGATTAATTATGTCACACCAAAGTAAAGATTACAGTTTCTTTCTGAAACAAACATAAAACAACTAAGACATAAGACAGCTAACATGCTACAAACCAAACAAGCTATACAGACAACACAAACTACAGTATATCTACATTATTCCTACGTGCAACATTTTATCTACAGTTAATGTAAATATGCCTTTAACCGACAGTCCTGCTTTATGTCTATGTAAATATTTGGCTTTAAGTCCTTAACCCATATCATAGGTTCTTGGAAACCATCCTTCAGTCGATCATGACTGGATTCATTCCTTATCTTAAGCCCACGTCTGACATCCTTTCGAATGTTTGACTAACCATGTAATCTGTAATAATCTCAACGATGAAAAGTCTCAGTACCCGAAATAGTTTTATGTCCACAATCTTTAACTATACTTTGTCAGAGCAACTCACCACCAATTTCCCAGAACCGCATTGACCGCTCCAAAGAATTTCTAATTTTTAGGGCTCTTTTTAATTAACTAATTAAGTGACTAAAGTAAAACCATAACTTCAAGTGTAACCTTTTTTCAAGACAAAGAATTGTAGAAACTTATAAAACAATTAGGCTAAGTCTCTGCTTCTATAGAAACTGTTACATCTTATATAAATTAGCTGTGTGTGTGTGTGTGTGTGTGTGTGTGTGTGTGTGAGAGAGAGAGAGAGTCTGTGTGTGTGTGCGTGTGTGTGTGTGTGTGTGTGTGTGTGCGTGCGTGTGTGTGTGTGTGTGTGAGAGAGAGAGAGAGAGTCTGTGTGTGTGCGTGCGTGTGTGTGTGTGTGTGTGTCTGTGTGTGTGTGTGTGTGTGTGTGTGTGTGTGTGCGCGTGCGTGTGTGTGTGTGTGTGTGTGTGTGAGAGAGAGAGAGAGTCTGTGTGTGTGCGTGCGTGTGTGTGTGTGTGTGTCTGTGTGTGTGTGTGTGTGCGTGCGTGCGTGTGTGTGTGTGTGTGTGTGTGTGTGTGTGTGTGTGTGTGTGTGTGTGTGTGTGTGTGTGTGTTGCTATCAGTGTAGTACTAATTTGCCGGACATCCTCGTCTTTTTTGGTATCTCAACCTTTACTTAAAATGAGCATTATATCATGTGACTTTACGCCATGCAGGAAGCCCCAATAGAAAAGGAAACAACTAACAAAAGTATGTAAGTGTGTTGGCTTCGCTTTATGCCAGCATGTTCATATAGCTACTCTAAATGCTAAGGTCAAAATAGTCCCTGCGTGTGCTCTAAATATTCTCATCTTTCTCTTCCCCTCAATTCTTAACTTGTGGACTTGAAATGACTGTTGCATCACGTGTCGACGAGATCTGTAAACGACAGTAGAAGGTGCAAGTATCTAATTAATTAGGACGCGTGCGGGCTTCAACTCGACAATATATCGTCAAACAGATCTCAAGAGTTGGTCATTTAGTTCATTGTCAACTAGTCGGCATGATGGGATTCTAAGCTTTCTCGTTTAATTGCTGCAGTTTGCCTCTATTCTGATTTTACAGGATTGATACGAAGACAGGTTCAACACACATTCCATCTGCTAACTGTAGATCAGAAAGAACGTAGTCAAAAGTAGGTCTAGTTATTATTATGGAAATTCTCCTAACTCTTGTGAAATAATGTAATGTTTCGATGTAGGACTTGTCTCCATCGCTCTGTTCGTGTCCTTAGACTACGTCTGAATTGTGTGTCGAAGAGTTTCTGAGTGTTCCTTCAATTACTTCTGACAAAACGCTACAACTGCGAATTCGAAGAAAAACCATTGATATCGAACGAGATCTTTACAATAAAACGATCATGCGACTGACGATGCATGGACTTCATTTTTTCTCAACACTTCCAACAGCAGACAAAAACGTGTAAAAGTCAATGAGACCGAATACCTAACTGCCACCACGGTAAAATACTACCACCTTAATATATATATATATATATATATATATATATATATATATATATATGTACTTATATAAAGCCGTTCTTATGCTTTATCATGCACACAAATTGTTACATTTGTAGAACTCTATAAGTCTGATTCTTGCCAAACGGTATCTAGAGACTTTTTCTTTGCTTAATTGACATAAGCAATCTAAGATCCTGCACAGCTTACTCGTATAATCAATTTTCCTGAACTCATTTAACTTAACCGCGAAATGGACGTTTCTTACCGTTCCTACCGAGCACTCAGAACCGTAGGACATGACCGCAAACTGTCGAGGTGATTCTGAGAATACTCAAGAGTGTAAACAGGTCTCCAGAAAGTTTTACAATAGTAATGAGGCTCGCAAATCTAGGCATTCATCTATTCAGACATTAACAATTTCAGCTTTGTTTATGTCTTCCCAAAATACTGAGTCACATATGACAAATAATGATTGCAAGCACTGCTAGCATGTAGCAACCAGCTGTGGTGCAGTAAACAAGATCTGGTCAAATCTGTATGTGCAAAATCAACAGTTATCCAACTCATTTAATTAATTAATTAAGTATAAAGTGTTTCGAACATAGCGACAGAGTGCCTTCTGAGCCCCTAAATTCTCGATAACGTTCTGAATCACTATGCGGTCTCAATTAATGTGCTAAGTGTTGCTGCAATTCGGATACTTGCTGTAATTTAACAAAAGTCAAATGGCACGTTAGCGTGTTGCAAGATATATAAATTATGTTACTTTTTAATTAATTTTACTGCTATGTATACGTAGACACGTAATGGTCGACACAATTGTTTGATTATTACTCTAATAAATCTTCTTTTTAATTACGGCATTTTCTTATAGATTGGACTCTATATTTCACAGTTATATCATGACTTTTAGTCTTGCCAACTTTC